>NW_006204028.1:1043455-1100452 GCF_000334495.1 Tupaia belangeri chinensis | reverse complement strand
TTCAAGCCCTGCCTCACTTGCACTCATCTCACTCTCTGGGGGCCCAGATGTCGCTGCAGCCCAGCCCTGAAAGGCTCCTCTCATGCTGAACTCCTCAAGAGGGGAGGTTTTAAAGTACACCTGGCTGAACTCCTTTCCTTTCTCCACCTCCTCTCCCCTGTTTTCTTCATCCTGAGGTTGCATCAGCTGCTTCCCTGTGATAGTCCAGCGTTCTGAGGATTGCCTAGGGCATTAGAGCGTCAGGAGGGCCAGGGACCTGCCGTTGATCAGCATTGGGGCCTGTTCCCTGAAAGATCTTCCCAGCTCTGAGACCAGTCCCTTCCACCACCACCCCCATTCCCAACAAGCTGTCTTTTAACTTAATGTGGAACCAGATGGCGTAATGGTTACATTACCGGACCCCCACGTAGTTGACCACAGTTTGAGTCCCGGACCCAGTGACTTGGCCCAGTGACTTAGAAAAACTCACACCAGGCATGTGTGCCCCAAATCTGGAGGGGTGACTGGAAGAGAAGGGATTGCAGAGTGGTCATCTCCCAGGAGATGTCTTACTTTATGTCTCTGACGAGTACACACCCTATAACAAAAATTTTAAAAAAACACCTAATGCTAAGTCACCAACAGCAAGACAGTGTGCAGCAGCTTAGCATGGCTTCCACCTGGTACTAAAGAAATAGCCCTTAAAAACAAGCCTGTCTGGAACATCAGCAGGTGGCATAGCAATTAAGGCACTGGATTCCTACATAACCGGCCATGGTTCAAGTCCCAGACGTGGCGGCTTGCTTTCTCACTTTCTCTCTCTCCTACCGCTCTGTCTCTGGTGAGTGCACATGCCCTATGGCACATTTAAAGATAATAATTGTTCATAAAAAAACAACACAAACAAGCCTGCCCTAGCACCAGTGGCTGGGAGCCCAGGTCTGGTGCATCCCTCCCCTGATGACTTGTCCGATGTTTGCTTCCTTCTGCATGTCTGTCACGCGCTGTGGACTTGCTGGAAGTTCAAAGTTAAGTAGGACTCATACTTCCCCTCTAGGGATTCAGTCTAATAAGGAGACGAAAACAAATCATTGCAACTCAAAAATGCAGGGATAACATGAAGGAAGGTGTCCGGGCAAGGTGAGGCTTGAGCCGGAGACCGTAGGAAGATGAAAGCAGGAGACGGAGCTCGCTGCCAAGCAGGAAGGGGCTTTCAACTGCCTGACCGTGCTCCCTACCACCCCACCCGCCCCGCTCCGGTCAGCTCAAGTGAGAACACATGGCAGGAGGGTGGCTTGCAAGTGAGGCATTTTGCTCACCTTGGAGATAACCTGGAAATGTGTTATAAGCTGCCAGCTTGTTCAGGGTGGCATACTTACCTGCGGGGTCACAGGAACTGAGGGTGCCAAATCTGACTAGTAACCCTGCTAGCGTATAAGAGGGCCCATCCATGTGAAATACCAGACAAGTTCCAACAGAAGTGTGGTTGATCGCTAACCCTGGGCGGCCTAGGTTTCTGAAGACCAAAGGACTTTCACCTGCAGTTAATTCCCTGCTACGTGGAGAGGGGAGGGGGCGAGCGCGCAAATTTCCCCAAGTGCCATGTTTTTGGTTCAGGGCGGGTTGCACTTACATCTCCTTTGGTCAGAGTATCAGACCCAGCTCCTTCGCCGTTGTCACTCAGGCTCTTACTTCCTGTGCACCTCTTACCCTATGGCAAGAGAGAGGTTCCACGAGTGTGATTTGAGGTACAATCAGACAGAAAACTCTTTTGGAATTCAACAGTAAAAAAGTTAAGGGGGGGGTGGCAGGTGGCATGGTAGTTAGGGCACTGGATTCCCACATGGCTGACCGTGTTCAAATTCTGGACCCAGGTGCTTGCTTTCTCACTTTTCTTCTCTCTCTCTCTCTCACACACACACTCTATCCCACTCAGGTCAAATTAAAATAAAAAAAGTTAAATAAAAAAATAAGTATTAAAAACGTTTTTTTGTTTTTAAAAGGACTGGAAGTGGCAGAAGTTAACTGTTAACTGTCAATAATCTACAAAGTGGAATATTTAGGGATAGATTATGTGTCTTCGCACAGCCCTATAACACCCCTGTGAGAAAGGGAATGGGGCCAGCAGGTGGCGTAGTGGTCAAGAGCACTGGACTCCCACACGGCTGATGGTGGTTCAAGTCCTGGACTTGGCAGCTTGGTATCTCACTTTCTCTCTCTCTCTCGCTCTCACTCTGTCCCTCTCTGGTCAAGATGAAATAAATAAAGTTAAATAAAAATAGTTATATATTTTTTAAAGAATAAAAGAACTGGGGGCTGGTAGGTGGCGTGGTGGCTAAGGGTGCTGGACTCCCACATGGCTGACCACGGTTCAGGTCCCAGACCTGTCTTCTTTCTTCCCTTCACTCTTGCTCTTGCTCTGTCCCTCTCTGGTCAAATTAAACTAAGTAAATAAATAAAGTTAAATAAAATAGTTCTTAGAAAAGAAAAGGACTGTGCACATACCTGTACTTTTTAGAGAGAAAACCTAAGTGGCCCAGCCCCATGACCTAGTGGTCAATGAGAGCCAGATCCCACACGGCTGACTGTGGTTTGAATCCCGGCCCCAGCTGCTTGAAAAACATGGCAAGTGTGCGTGCGTGCCCCCAAATCCTGACAAGATGGAGATATGCAGAAGGGATTTGTGGCATGACCATGCCCCATCGGGGGTGCTTTACTCCCCACCCCGTCTTTGTGTCTCTGGCAAGCACATGCATGCCCTCGCAAGTAAAAAGGAAAAACCCAAGTGAGAGAAGTTCAGTTAACTGCGGTAGGTCCCTGGGTTTATCCCTGGGACAGGAACTAGAACTCCTGGTTCCCTGAGTCCTCCCAACCTGGCCCTGTGCCCTCTGAGGGAGGAAAGGCAGCTCTTCAGGAGGCCCACGGCCTCTGCCATCTGGCCCTCCGTATCAGGGGAACAGTTTGCATGCTTTATGAGCGGTGCTGGTCATTTTCCCCAGATGCCCTGGCAGAGAAGTTGTCTCGGGTCTCTGTGGGATCATTCGGGCCTTCCTCTGAAAACACACCAGCTGTCTTTAGGAACAGTAATCTCATATATTTATAGAGCTCCTTTCCCAAAGCTCTTTAGTACATGACATTTTATCCTTAAAACACTCCCGGGAAGAGGTTAGGCCACAAACAAGTCTCCCCATATTTGGAACAGGGAGCCTGGAATCAACCAAGGCGCATCAGCTGAAGGTCGCCACTCTGGGAGGGCGGAGCCAGAAGGGCATCTCCCATTCTGCTTCCCACTGTCAGGGCCAGGGAGCACTAACCCTCAGCAGGCTAAACCCAAGGTCCCCAGCTCATTGAACTTTCTGCAGATGCCCAGCAGAATTTCCAAATAATTTGGGAGATGGACTCAGGTATACTGGGTTTTCCTTTCTATCTTTTTAAAATAATTATTTATTTAATTCCATTTGTTGTTGTTATTCTTTAATTTCAATTTTATCTTGAGAGAGATTTTTGCTAAAGGGCATGTGCGTTCACTGGAGAGACAGAGACAGAAAGCGAGAAAGCACCTCTCATGGGGGATGGCCATGCTACAATCCCTTCTCCTCTGTTCTCCTCCTGGGATTTGGGGGGGACATACCTACACACACCTAATGTGAGTTTCAAGCCACCAGATCCGGGATTCAACTGCAGTCGACCAAGTGGGGGTCCAGTGCTTTAGCTACTATGCCGTTTGCTGGGAAACCAAACCCATGATTTTTCATCTGCATCTAGCTTCACTTGAGCAGTGTGCCTCCAAGTCTGCCCTAGCTTTGTATCTTTTAAAGAACATTTTTAAAAATCTAATATAGATCAGCCAGTGATGTGATTGAGACAGCTGGATCCCCCATGGCTGACAGCATGGCTCAAGTTCTGGACCTGGCAGTTTGAAAAACATCAGGTGTGTGTGTGTGCATGCTCAAAATTCTGAGAGGAGCGTGTAGGAGAAGGGATCGTGGCATGACCACCTCCCCTGGGAGTGCTTTCTCACTTTCTCTCTCCTCTCATTTTGGGGAGCACACATGCTCTATATGTGTGTAGAATCATGTATGTATGTATGTATTTCAGGTTTTTGCCGTAGGGCATGTGCGCTCCCTGGAGAAAAACGGTGAGAGGGAAAGTAAGAGATCACCCCCCAAGGAGGATGGCCAGGCTGCAATCCCTTCTCATCCGTTCTCCTCCTGGGATTTTGGGCATGCACAAACACGTACCTGGCATAATGTTCAAGCTGCCAAGTCCAGGACTCAAATCATGGTCAGCCATATGTGAGCCCATCACCGTAACCACTCTGCCTCCTGCTGGCCTCCCTTGGCCACTTCCGCCCTCTTTCTCTAGGGCCAGGAGGAAAACAGGCTGTGGAGGCTCAGAGAGCTTCCCTACTGCACTGTGAGAAGGGACTCGGGCACCCAGACTCCAGCTCTGCCCCCAGCAAGTTCAGTGGCTTTGCTCACTCACGCCAGAGCCCCCAGAATACAAAAGGACTTCAAAAAGTGTGTAGGAAAATGGTTCAAGTACAGGTTTCTTTTGGTGTAAAAAAAAATCTTGAAATCCTTGTACAGTTTTTTTTTCATAATACTCATTTTCTGTGAACTGTTTAAAGACCCCCACTACATGGGAGCAGCAGTTAGCGTAATGGCTATGTCGCTGGACTCCCATGTAGTCGACTGTGGTTCGAGTCCTGGACCCCGTGGCTTAAACTCACTCCGGGCGCGTATGCGTGCGTGCCCAAGATCCTGAGAGGAGAATGGAGGGAACCAGCAGTTAGCGTAATGGCTATGTCGCTGAACTCCCACGTAGTTGACCGCGGTTCGCGTCCCGGACCCGGTGGCTTAAAACTCACGCCGGGCGCGTGTGCGTGCGTGCCCAAGATCCTGAGAGGAGAATGGAGGAGAAGGGATTGCAGCATGACCATCCCCCCGGGGGGATGATTTCTCGCTTTCTGTCTCTATGTCTCTCTCTGTCTGTCTGGCGAGCACACGTGCCCAATAACAAAAAAAAACAAAGAAACAAAAAAAAACCTCTCTCTCCAAAAAAAACCCCTACACACACACACACACACACACACACACAGCCCCTGTGTATCCTCAAAGGTTGCCACCTACTGGTGGAAGGAGGTCCTCAGGCTGGGAATGGGGAGCTGGAAGAGGGCTAAAGAGGGATTTGGGGGACCAGTAGTGCGCATAATGGCTATGTCGCTGAACTCCCACGTAGTTGACCGCGGTTCGCGTCCCGGACCCGGTGGCTTAAAACTCACGCCGGGCGCGTGTGCGTGCGTGCCCAAGATCCCGAGAGGAGAATGGAGGAGAAGGGATTGCGGTATGGCCATTCCCCCTGGGGGGTGATTTCTCGCTTTCTGTCTCTATGTCTCTCTCTGTCTGTCTGGCGAGCACACGTGCCCTATAACAAAAAAAAACAAAGAAACAAAAAAAAAACTCTCTCTCCAAAAAAAAAAAAAAAAAAGGATTTGGAATGGAGAGGGACTCAGCCAGTGCTTTCTGCTCAGCAAAGGCCCAAGCCCACCTGCTGGGGGGTTTCCTGTCCCAGTATGCCCGGCTCCCTTGTTTTCTGGGAGAGGTGGGAGACAGATGTGGCTCGAGGCATTTCCCAAGGTGAGGGGTGGTGTGTTTCTCCCTGCCCACTTCTGTCTTATCACAGTGTGTGCTGGCTGCAGCTAACAAAGCTCCCCGTTTCCGCTCAGGCTCCGAGCAGACGCCATTGCCTCCTACTCAGACCCCAGGAACTGCCACATTCAGACCACAGCCCAAAGGGAAGGTGTTACTCTTACAGGAAGACTGGGAACATCCTGACATTTTATGGAGTGCGTGTGTGTAAGAGAGAGAGACATAGGTCAAGCCAGTAGGTTCTTCTTCTTTTCTTTTTTTAAAGTTTTTATTTTTGTCATAGGGCATGTACACTCCCTGGAGAGGAGAGGGCGAGAGACAGAAACCAGGAAAGTGAGAAATCACCCCCCGCGGGGATGTTCATGCCTCCATCCCGTCTCCTCCATTCTCCTTTCGGGATTTTGGGCATGCCTGCACACGTGTCTGATGTGGTTTTCTAGCCCACTGAGTTCAGGACTCCCACTGCAGTCAACCACGTGGGAGTCCCACGCCTTCACCACCGCGTCATTGCTGGCCCCAGTAGGTGCGCTTTCTGTAGAGTGTACATTTCAGACTCACAAACGGGTCCGTACACAGGATCCGCCCTAATTGTGAACGCCTTTCATTTAAATTTCCCAAATAGAGCTGTATAACCGGCACCCCTGCAAAGCACGGGGACGCGTCCTCGCCAGCTCTGCTTAGATGGAGGGATGAGGTTGCAGGAGAGTAAACCGGCCAGGTTCCTTTCTAGTTTTCCCCTGGCCTCTCTGCCCATTAGTAAGGGTTGTCAGATTTAACAAAAACACAAGATGCAGAGCTACGTTTGAATTTCAGATAAATCACACAATTCAGATTCAAATGTAGCCGGTAGGTGTTTCACTGATTGGGGCATTAGTCGCCATCTCAGATGTTCTCAGGGGCCGCTCCTCCTAGGAAAACCAAGGCGTTCTCGGGTACACCACGACCTGCGTTTCCACATATAAGGTTTCCATGGGACCGACAGATGGCATAATGCTGGACTCCCACGTAGTCGACCATGGTTCAAGTCCCAGACCTGGCAGCTTACAACTCATATGGGGGAGGGGGGCAGCAGGCAGTGTGGTGGTTAAAGGTGCTGGACTCCCCCATGGCTGACCATGATTCAAGTCCCGAACATGGTGGCTTGCTTTCTCCCTTTCCTTCTCTCTCTCTCTGTCTCTCTCTGATCAAACTGGAAAATAATAATAATAATAAATTATTAAAAAGAAATAGCAACAACAACAATACTCACATGCCTCGTGTGCATGGCTGCCCAAGGAGAAGAGATGGCAGCATAGCCATCCCCTCTTGGGTGTGATTTCTCCCTTTCTCTCTCTCTGGTTAATGCACGCACCCTATAGCAAAAAAAACAAACAAACAAACAAACAAAAAAAAACCTCTCTCTCTCTCTCAAAAAAAGAAAAGAAAAAAGCTTCCAGGTGTTTTTGTCCAGAGATTTCCTAGCTGCCTGGGGATGTGCAATCTCAGAGATGATCAGCAGGGGGCACCATTCTCCTAAAATAGATCCCCAGGTGAATTTTTTGGGGGCTTCAGAAAAAGGAAGGGGGGGCATTGAATTGAAGGTTCTATTTGCAGCTTCTGCCTTCCCTCTGGAGCTCACTTCTCTGCACCCTACCACTCTGCCAGAGCTATTTCTGTGAAAAAAGAACCTGCTCCTGTCATTCCACCCAAGACGCTTCCAAGGTTCCACAGCTACCTTCTTCATGTGGCATAAAAAGCCCTTCAGGGTCCCACCGGAGTCTATTTTTCCTGCCTCAACTCCTGCCACTTCCACCTCGCCTGATCCCACCCACCTCACACTCCCAGCACCTCCACTTTTTTCTTTTTAATGTGCTAGAAGGCTCGTGCACTAGTCAGAAGCAAAGTGAGAAAGCACCCTCCATGGGGGATAATCATGCCAAAATCTCTTGTCTGTCTCTCCCTCCTCTTGGGATTTTGGGCACATACACATACATGCCTGGTGTTTTTCAAGCCACCCAGTCCAGGACTCCAACTGTGCACTGTGCAGTCAACCATGTGGAATCTAGCCGACATAGCCACCACACCACCACTGGCCCAACCCAACACCTGCGCTCACCAGAAATGATTTGCAGTTTCTCTGTGTGTTTTGTTTTGTTTTGTTGTTGTTTTTTAGTTTTGGTATAGGATGCATGTGCTCACTGGAGAGAGAGAGAGTGCAAGAAAGAGGGAAAGTGAGACATCAACTGCCAGGAGGCACGACCACACCACAGTCCTTTCTCCTCCCTTCTTCTCCCTGGATCAGGGGCATGCACACACACGTGCTCAGCATGTTTTTCAAGCCACTGGGTCTGGGAGTCAGGCTGAACCGTTGGTCGTGTGTGTTCTTGCTGCCGTAACCTCCATGCTGCCTGATGCCAGCCCCTAACCCCCCTCGTCTGCTGTTATTGTCATGCCTTTGTGCCCAAAGTTCCTTTCAGTGTTTCTAGCAACTCTGATCATTCAATGCATTTCCCAAATAAGTCGCTGAGACTGTCCACGTACCAGGCGCTAGACGCTGGAGACGCAGAAAGGAGGGCTAGCTGCCTGGAGCTTTCCTGTATGGTTCTCACACTGGGGGTGGTGGGACAATGAGCAGGTAAACAAGTAAACACTGTACTGGATGCAGCTCAAAGGTTGATTGACCGCTTTCCCCAAATAGAGCTGGTTGTTCCCTCCCTTGAGCCACCTGAGGGCTTTTCCCTTTAAGGATCCTGAACCCTAACATGTGCCTTGCAGGGAGCGTGGTGAAAGAAGCAAGCTCATTCAAGTCAACAGGGAAGGGGGAGGGAGGAGCCTCCAGTGGCTTCTCAGCTCCTCCCAGCTGCTGCCAAGTATGTCATTGCAAGAGAAGGTGGAGATCCTGACTATTCCATGAACTCTCTGAACGTTGTGAATTCTTTGCCAGTTTAAACTAAGCACGCCTCCAGGTCAGATTTGGCCGCCAGCTTGCCACCGATCGGACGGCAGCGCTTGTGTTATTGCCTGGCACCTGTTATTGCCTGCCTCGTCATTGATTAGGGTCGCACCGTCAGCTCCTAGGAAATGTGGGTGTCAGTGCAGTATTCATAGATCATATTCTCCTAGAGTATCTGGATTTGGAAGGGATTAAGAGTTAATATAATCAAGCCCACACAGTAGATTCTAGCATTATTTGAGGTCTCAGCCGATGACATTCTTCTTTCTGACCCTCCTTTTCTTTTTTCCCCCCTACCATTGAACCTTTTAATTATTGTAGTATCTCTAAGTCTTTCATCTACCATCTTCTGTTCAATCCCTCAGCACTCTTTTAACTCTCTCTCTTTTTCTAAAATTTATTTTGAGACAAAGTGAGAAAGACACACACACACAGGGATCTTCAACAGGGTCTGTCACCCTACAAAGAGCAAGGACCACCCAACGGGGCCGTGGTCACACTATGAACCTTTTGCTTCCATTTCTCCATCCCATCAGGTTTTGGGGCATGCACACTCAGGCACCCCGTGTGTTTTTTCAAGCCACGGGGGCTGGGCTTTGAGCCATGGTCAGTCTTGTGGGATCCAGCTCCCTACGCACAGGGTTCACCATGGCACAACAGGCCAGCTCACACGGGCTCTTCATAACAGTGGCTTTGCACACTACATGACCCAATATTTTTCATTCTCAAGTCCAAAAACCACCCCCCACACACACACACACACACACGCAGTCTCGGACTTTGCCTCCTATTGATGAGGAAGATGGAGGCCATTGGAGACTCCCCACCCCCACCCCTGCAGGCACCTCCATCTCAGAATCGGTTCCTGTCTTCCCGTGCTTTCTCTTTCCGTCTCCAGGATCATCTCCATCCCTCACCTCTCTTTTCTTCCTCAAGGCTCGCACTTCCATTTGCGCTCTTGATCTGATTCATTCTGTGGATGACTCCTCTCATTCCTCATATTCTTATCCTTTTTTCCCCCTCTTGTTACCCTTTTCCTATAACTGTGCTTGAATTCCTCACCACCCTAAAAATAGAAACTATTTTCTCCATCTCTTTCTCCCTCCACCTGCTGCTCCTCTCTCTGTCTCCTGATACAGGCAGAGGTCCAAGAAGTTGAGTGTTGTCTCCACTACTGGCATACACCGGTCAGAACGGACACAAACTGGTCAGAGCCTGTGTGAACCAGCAGAAGCTGAGCAGAGCCAGCATGAACTGTTCAGTACCAGCCTGATCTGGTCAGAGCCAGACGAACAAGTATCAACCAGTCAGAACGAGCAAGTAAGCTGGTCAGACTGGTATAAAACGGTGAGAGCTGGTACGCACCAGAACTGGTGTGAACTGGCATAAACCAGTTGGAACCAGTCAGAACTGGCATCAAACAGTATAAGCCTCTGGTGAGTGCATGTGCCCTACAGTAAAAACTAAAAATTAAAAAAAAAAAAAATTAAAAGGATACCTGGTCCCACCCTTAGATATTCTAAGTTAATTGTTCTGAATGAAACCTGGGCACCAGGATTTTATATATATTTTTAGCTTTTTATTTTACTTTCCAGAGGGCGCATGCACTCACTGATTTTTCTTTCCAGAGGGCACATGCACTCACTGGAGAGACAGAGAGGGGGAAAGTGAGCACGTACCCGCCACCCCCCCACCCCCGCCATGAGGAATGGCCACATTACAATCCCTTCTCCATTTTCCTTCCTTACAGGGTCTTGGGCATGCACACATAGGCACCCAGCATGTTTCTTAAGCCACCAGGTTCAGGACTTGAACCATAAATTCAGCCCTATGGGATTAAGTCACTCCAACCACTATGTCATAGGTTGACCCACTATTTATATGTATTTTTATCCCCAAGACTGTATCTCTGTATCTTTGGTCCCTAACACAATGACTGGCACATGGTTGTTGTTCTTTCTTTCTTTCTTTATTTTGAGAAGACTTTTTGCTATAGGGCATGTACACTCGCCAGAAAGACAGAGACAGAGAGACAGAAAGCAAGAAATCACCCCCCACCCCCCGCCCCCCGGAGGTGGATGGCCACATCGCAATCCCTTCTCCTCCATTCTCCTCTCGGGATCTTAGGCACGCATGCACACATGCCCAGCTTGAGTTTAAGCCACCAGGTCTGGGACTTGAACTGCAGTTGACTACACGGGAGTCCAGCGACATAGCCATTATACCATCTGCTGGTCCCTGCATATGGTTTTTGTTCAATAAATGTCTGTGGATGAGAGGAGAATAGGAGAGGAAGGAGACAAATGGGGAGCAACTGTCTGTTGATAGGGTTCTTACCCCTGCGACTCTGACCCCGGGACAGATGGAACAGGAAGCCTGACACTGAATTCATTGTTGAGCGTGCATGTGTGTGCGCGCGCATGCATATGCGTGTGTGTACCCATGTGAGCAGGTGTGACAGCTGGAAAATGTGCCTAAGAACCCTTGGCTCCTTTTTTGGTGGGCTCCCAAGAGATCCCTCACTATTCTTAGAGTGGGAAGGAGGGGGAAAAGAACGCAGGGCTCATGGTGGACTTCCTGGCTTCCTTCCAGAACCTGTGGCCGCTGGCACAGAGATCAGACAGAGCTTATATAGGCTTTTGGCACCAATGGATGCATCCTTGGGGGAAGGAGTCTGGCAGCTGCTGCCACGGCCGCCTACCCAGGAGAGTGCCCACTGCCTTCCAAGCAGTGCGTGGGCCAGAGTATAAGGCTTTCTCCTCTTGCTTGTCCAGAATGAGATCATCGAAATGACCCTTTACCCTGTGTGGGGAGAGGAAACTTATGAGCGATCAAAACTCCCAAGGTAAAGGGGGAGGCAGTGCTCAGATTCCCCAGAAGCAGAGCAAGCACTTGACCGCTGTCGTCTGCCGGTTGCTGCTAATGGTCTGCTGTCCTTTTCATCCAGAGACGATGCTGCCTCGCACGCACATGGAGCAACCCACGTGCATTCTCGCTGCCCCTGTGAATAAGGGCATCTCTTTGGAAAACAGACATCTGAGACTTAAAAGTATATTTTATCTGATTTTTCAGGAGAAGTAACTAGCTCATTCAGGTACCAGAGCCTCCATCTTGGCCCGGAAAAGTCGTGTGAAGCTTGGAAACTGAGATTCGTGACTGGGACAGAGTAGAGGGTATCAGGAAGCTTCCGTAGGCTAGAGTCACGCTTTAGGCTGGATTGGGGGACTTTCAATCCCAGGGTTTTCTCTCTCGTGAGCGGTATGGTGAAAACCAAAGCCATGCCCAGCCTCCATGGTGCTTCATGCTTCCTACCCAGCCCTTGGCCAGCTAGAAGAATTGAAGCGAGACTTTCCAGGAAGCACCGTCTCCCACAGGCAGTGCTGACTCAGCCCAGACTCCAAGCTGGAAATCTGGTCCCTATCTATCCCAGAGCAGCTGACAGAGGCAGGAGTGCTTAGGGGGTTGTAATCCTAGACCGGGTGGCGTGTATGCATTACTGGAAAGGGGTCATGGGGAACCGGCAGAGACAGTGGGACATGGACCCTGAACCCCTTAGGCTTTTCTAAGGGAACGGGGAGAGAGGTCCGCAGTGGCTCGGGTGCCCTGGGTTCCAGCACTTTGACAAAACCTCTCTTCCCTAAAGCTTCAGGAGCAGGTCGGTGGTAGAACCAGTTCCTTGGATCTGTGTGAACAGATTCCCCGGCTCGCACTTCTCATCTGCACATCTGGATTCACAGTCACATCCCAGGGTGTGACTGACCGTCTCTCTAGGTCCTTCACCTGACTCCATCATCCTCTCTCTCCCCAGTTCACCCCTCTTAGGTGTCTAGGAAAATGCAAGCTCTTCCCCTTCTCCGCACACTACCTCTGATGCCTCCCCTCCTTGCTGCTTTCTGCTTCCCTTCCCCACCCTCCCCTCCTCTGCTCCTTCGCTGTCTCTTTCCTCTCTCCACGCTCCCCCCTTGTCTCTCTCGCTCGTTCTCCCTCCCGCTCTCGCTCTCTGCGGTTCTGACGGTACATCCCTTCCCTGGCACAGCCCCTTAACTTGCCGGCCAGGCCTGCTGGGCTACTCGCCTTGTTTCTGTAGCTTCTGTCCAATTATCTCTCTGGCCAGGCTTGTTGGGAGCCCTCCTCTCTGGCCAACCTCTCTCCTCCCTTCCACCATCCATGATTTCTATTTGGGGTTGGGGGTGGGAAGCCAGTTTGAATAAGCCCAGCGATCTTTAGCAATCAGCTCTGTGTTCTGCTCTGAGGAGCCCCAGCAGAGTTAAGAGAATCTCAGGGAAGATGACACCATGGCATAGGTCATTAAAGGCTGCAGGAATGTGGGATCAGAAGCTTTTTAGAGTCAGCCAGTCCTTAAAAACAAGGGCCCAGGGATGGGGAGGAACCGAGGCCCTCGCTTGCCACAGAAAACAAAGCCGTGACTCAAAGGCATCACGAAGAGCCTTCCTTGCTCATCCACGTTCCTGAGTTTAATGTCTTTGGCTTGGGAATTAACTTTGAGGCTTTCCAACACAGATAAAAATAGAGCTATAAATGCCATCTCAGCCACTTTCCGATAAGGTGGCCTTTTAAGGGAAGACTGGGCTCCCAGCAGTGGGTCTGAGTCAAGGAGCCTCCTGTACTGGTGTGAGGGGTTCTCACGGGCTGCTGGCCAGCCTGTGGCCGGATGACGGATGCAGGAAGAGGAAGCTGCTGGAGGCTTCTGTGCTGGAAACTTCAGGAGCTAAGCCCTCGAAAGGCATGTTTATGTCACTCACTCCTTCATTTTTTCATTCCAGATGCATTTATCTGATTACTTCTTATGTGCCAGGAATGCTGTTTGGTGCTGCAAACACGACTGAGAAGGAGAAAATCACTAGTCCCAAGGAGCTTCCAGTCTAGTGAGGAACACAGGAAGGGATCAGGCAGCCACGACACAGGTGACAGCGCCAACAGAGGGGAAGTACGGGAAGACCTACCTCAGGGTGATGGGACACTTGCACAGCTTCCCGGAGGGACAGATGGGTAAATCGGAGCCTATAGAATTAGCAGAGACTTGACCAGGGGACGGTTGGGGTTGGGGACACAGAAAGGTGTAGGAAGACTGTTTTAGAAGAGGAAACAGTATGTGCAAAGGGAGAACATGGTTTCCTCAGGGAATTGAAAGTGGGTCTGTGTTTGATTAGGGGTGAAGTCATATTGCTGAGTGGACTGGGGGCGGGGGGTATGAAAGTATCTAGAAACAGAAGCACAGTTCACCGGTAGAGTTTGAGTGGGCCAGCAGATGGCATGGTGGTTAAGGCAGCCAGATCCCACACGGCCGACTGTGCCGTCTGAATCTTGGACCCGGTGGCTTGAAAGACACACCAGTGCATGTGTGTGCAGGCCCAGAATCCTGAGAGTGAGGAAGGCATTGTGTTGTAACCATCTTCACTGGAGGGGTGCTTTCTTACTTTCCCTCTCGATCTCACTCTGTCTCTCCAGTGAGCATACACGCCCTATAACAAAAACTTCAAAAAAATAAAACAATAAGGGGCCAGCAAGTGGCACAGTGGTTAAAGGCACTGGACTCCCACATGGCCGACCACGGTTCAAATCTCAGACCTGGTGGCTTGCTTTCTCACTTCCTCTCTCTCTCTCTGTCTCTCTCTGATCAAACTGGAAAATAATAATGATAATAATCATAAATAAAGTTAAATAAAATAATTCTTTTAAAAAAATAAAACAAGGGACCAGCAGTTAGTGTAATGGCTATGTTGCCGGACTCCCATGTAGTCGACCTCGGTTCAAGTCCCGGACCTGGTGGCTTAAAACTCACGCCGGGCACATGTGCACGCATGCCCAAGATCCCAAGAGGAGAATGGAGGAGAAGCGATTGCGGCATGGCCATCCCCCGTGGGGGGTGATTTCTCGCTTTCTGTCTCTCTGTCTCTGTCTGTCTGGTGAGCGCACGCACCCTATAGCAAAAAACTCTCAAAAAATAAAAAAATTAAAAAATTAAAAAAATGTTTAAAAGCCTGAGGAGTTGGACTTTATTTTCCTGGTCAAAGGGGAGTCTTTGAAGGCTTTCATACAAAGAAGTAGCTTCCTCAAATCTGCATTCTAGAAGGCTCATTCTGGCTGCAAAGCAGAGAAAGAACTGGAAGCTGGGGAGGGGGGTGGGGAGTGGAGAGACTAGGAGACGGAGGAGGAAGCTGTGATCCAGGGAAGGACTGGGGACATGACAGTGGAGATAGGAGGAAGCAGGCAGAACAGGGAGATGACTGAAGAGTGGATTGGCAGAGCGCGGTGACGAATTGCGTGTGGGCCCTAGCTGTCAAGGTTGCTTCCCAGTTCTCAGGCGTGAGCTGCCTAGTGAGACAGAGACAACGCAGGACAGGCAGGTTCTAGGTCTGCAGAATACAGGTACCTGTGGGACGCTCGGAGACAGACATCAGGGTGGTAGCTGGGCGTGTAAGTCTGGGACTCCAGAGAAAGGCCTGAGCCGAGACACACTGGGATTATTCTTTAGCAGATGGATGGCAGCGGGGCCCTCGGAGTGAGTGAGCGATCTCGAGGCAAGTGAGGACAGTGTGAGGAGAAGAGGAGCTGAATGGAATCCCAGGAAAAGATATTCAAAGGATGCCTAAAAAAAGAGCTCAGAAAGGAGACTGAGGGGGAGTAGCTAGAGATGGAGAGGAAAACCCACAGTAGTGATCTGTCGTGGACCTTCTGCCCTCATTTCCCCTTCTCTCGCCAAGAGCACCCTGAGTTTCCTCCGGGGAATCCACTCCTCTGTTCTCAGTTCTCTGGTTTGGATCTCAGGAAGAAGTGCTGGTGGATTCTGCCCCTCCCTCCTGATGTATCGCATGCAGCCCTCCCACTTTCTCTGTGCACTCCAGCCTGCTCATTTTCATGGTGTTTCCCCCAAATCCCATGCTCTTTCTGGCCTTAGGATTTTTGTCTATCCGGATTGTTTTTCTTTCCTGTTCTCTTCCTCCACCTCTTTGCCTACGAATCTTTCATTACTCCAACTGCTGGTCCCATGTCTACGAATCTTTCATTCATGCTTCCAACCTTTGCTCATGCCTTCTCTGGTATTCCAGACAAGGCCACGCTTCCTGTTACACATTCATTCTTTTGTTTGGTATGTGCTGAGTACCTTCTGTCCATGTGTGAGCCATGTGTGGGATGCTGGGACGTAATGGAGAGCAAAACGGACATCTCCCTGTCCCCATGGGGCAGACAATCTAGTAGGAGACACTGAGAGCAAACACGTAACTACACAAAATAAGAACAGAGTGCTGTCTGTGTTATAAAGGAAGTAAACAGAGTACCATTTGAAGCAGGCCAGCTTGAGGTTTGGCAAGACTGCAGCCATTTTGAAATTCAAAGAGGCCTTTGACCAGAACAATCTGACCAAGTGCTGAGTCATGGAGTGTCCGTTGGAGGGATGGTCAGTTGAGAAACCAGGGATGGTGTTCGAAGTAAAACAGGGATCAGGATAATTGCTCAGAGGAAAGCCATGGACTGATTGATGGGAGTGAGGAATGATTGCGTGTGCTTGTGCTTGTGTCTATAAATACGGAGCTCAGGCTGACTTCCTGAGACAGTCTGGTGGTGTTTGCTGACTGTCTCCCTGCAACCTGGCTGCAGAAATAAACTCCCTTCTTCTCCAGCCTCTGCCCCTCATTTCGTTGACCACGAGTAGAAGCAGAGAGACTTAGTTTGCAGGCAACACCGTGACAGACTATACCAGAAGATCCTTATTTTGGATAGGGAAAGTGATCAGAAAAAACTCTCTGAGGATATGACAATTAAGGTGAGCCCTGAAAGAAGAGGTGGAACCAGTCACATGAAGCATGCGGAGGAAAATGTCCCAGGCAGAGGGAAGAGGAACCATGAAGCCTGTGGAGGGAAGATAGATGGCCAGTGTGGCTGGAGTCAAGACAGAAAAAAAAGCAACAGGAGACGTAATTGAAGATGAGCTCATGTAGCCAGTGGCACAAAGTTCGGGTTTTATTCTTAGTACAAAGGGAAGCCATTCAGAGGTTTTAAGCCGGGTTGTACTGTGATCTGACTTAAGTTTTAATTAGATTGCGCTGGTTGCCCAGTGAAGAGTGAATTGATGATCGAGCAAAGAATTAGCAAGACTAATTAGGGCCCTTTTCTATGGTCTGGGCAAAAGAGGGTGGTGCTAGAACTTGACTGACAGCAGAGAGGGAGAGAAGTGGGTGGGAATTAGATGTGAGGTTTGAGGAGACTAGAGGAAGAGAAGATGATGCTTAATTTCTTTCTTTCTTTCTTTCTTTTTTTTTTTTTTTTGGAGAGATTTTCACTGTAGGGCGCGTGCGCTCGCCAGACAGACAGAGAGAGACATAGAGACAGAAAGCGAGAAATCGCCCCCCAGGGGGGATGGTCACGCCGCAATCCCTTCTCCTCCATTCTCCTCTCGGGATCTTGGGCACGCACGCACATGCGCCCGGTGTGAGTTTTTTTTTTTTTTTTTTTTGCCCGGTGTGAGTTTTAAGCCACCGGGTCCGGGACATGAACCGCGGTCGTCTACGTGGGAGTCCAGCGACATAGCCATTACGCTAACTGCTGGTTCCCTCTTTTTTTCTTTTTTTAAAAGATTTTTGCCAGGGCTGGCAGGCGGCGTGGTGGCTAAGGCAGCTGGACTCCCACATGGCTGACTGTAGTTTGAATCCCAGAACTGGCGGCTTGCTTTCTCATGTTCCTTCTCTCTCTGTCTCTCTCTTTCTCTCTCTGGTCAACTTCAAAAAAATAAAATGAAATAATGACAATGAATAAAATTATTTTTTAAAAACGGTTCTTGCCTTAGGGCATGTACACTTGCCAGAGAGAGAGAGGCAGAGACAGAGACAGTGAGAGGGAAAGTGAGAAATCACCCTCCCCCCAGGGTGGGGGCATGGCCATGCCACAATCCCTTCTCCATTCTCCTCCTGGGATCTTGGGCATACAAGCACATGCACCCGGCATTATTTTCAAGCCACTGGGTCCAAGACTTAAACCAGGGTTGGGCATATGAGAGTCCAGTGACATAACTGCTATGCCATCTGCTAGCCCTGATGCTTCATTTTCTGACCAGAATGAGAGGAAACAGCTGGGTTTGTGAGGCTTCCTTCGTTCTGGTCTCCTTTGGTCCTCCCCCTTCCTCGTGGCAAATTCTCAGATGTCCAGGGCTTGAGAAGCAAGACCCAGTTGAGAACCTCTGAGTTGGAGAATCTCTAAGGTTCCTTGCAGCTGAAAATTCTTTTATTCTAAAAGCGTGTGAACAGGGACAGCATTCCTGTTTCTTTAGACTTATCCTGTCATACCCTGGGAGAGCTGTGTACCCTGGGAACGTTCAGTGAGTGCCAGTTGACTTTTCACTTTGGCACAGATCTTCCGTAATTGAATTTTAGATTAAATTCCTTCTATAAAATAGGATTCTAACCTAGAGTAAACTTTCAATTGAAATCAATTCACCTTGATAAAGTAGAGTCATGGCAAGGATAATCAGAAATGGCAAAATCCAAAGTAATTCTTATTTGAATTAAGGCAGAAAAACTTTGTTTTTGTTAAACTAATGATCTACATTTAGACAAATGTCGTTATTGGGCAAATGCCAACAGGTGGTGGCTCAATCCCATGCAGAATAGAACCAAAACACCATTGAAAAGAATTCATAATAGTAAACACAATCTATTCTATTCCTTTCGGTACTATAATCTTTGTTCAAAACAAATATTAACCTTCTAAAACTTACTTTGAAGTAATGACTTCAGATAATTGTTAGGCCTGTCTTATTTTTTTATTTTATTTTAGTTTAGTTTTAGGGTTTTTTTTGCCATAGGGTGTGTGCATTTGCTGAAGAGAGAGAGACACAGCTACAGAGAAGGAAAGTGAGGACTCACCCTCTGGGGGAATGGCCACACCACAATCTCTTCTTCTCCATTTTCCTCTGGGGATTCTAGGTGCACACACACACACACACACACACACATCTGGCAGGATTTTCAAGCCACCTGGTCCAGGACTCAAACTAGTACTGGCCAGATGGAAATCCAACACTTTAAATACCTTGCCATTTGCTGGCCCCTAGATCCTTTATTTTTATTTTTATTTTTTGAGAGGTTTTTCCTATAGAGCGCGTGCGCTCACCAGAAAGGCAGAGAGAGACAGAGAGATAGAAAGCGAGAAATCATGCCCTAGGGACGATGGCCATGCCACAATCCCTTCTCCTTCATTCTCCTCTTGGGATCTTGGGCACGCATACACACGTACCTGGCATGAGTTTAAGCCACCAGATCCGGGACTCAAACTGTGGTCAACTACATGAGAGTCCAGCAACACAGCCATTACGCCAACTGCTGGTCCCCCCTAGACCCATTTTAAAGATGAATGAGATGGAGATGGGATTGTGTTGCCAATCAAGACAAAAATCTAAGACAAACCAGGACTCAGACCTGCCAGTTCCTCTCCTCTCTTTCCCACTGTTTCTTTTTTGCCTGGAACATCACTCTTAGAGACCATGTTTCCCTACCATTTTCTAGGTTGAAAACTCAGAACTTCAATATCTACAAGCATATTTTTTAATTGCCTGAGGGCACATGTGCTCACCAGAGAGAGAATGCCACAACGGGGTGGTCATACTGCAATCCTTTCTCTAGTTCTCCATCTTCTGGGGATTTGGGGGACACACACACACACACACACACACACACACACACCTGGCATGTTTTTCAAGCTGCTGGGACCAGGCTTTAAACCGCAGTTGGCCGTGTGGGATCTGACTTCCTTAACCACTAGGCTACAGGGCTGACCCGATCTATAAACACACTGATCAAATACTTAGATAGGTACACCATTTAGAGCCTTTTGTTTTGTTCAAGAGGAAAGTAAAATAACAGAACACCTTTTGTAAAACACGCCATGCACATGTGCGTACCTGCCCAAGAATAGAGAGTGGTTGTGACATGGCCAACCCCCCTGCCCGCGGGAGATGTTTCTCATTTTTTCCTCTTTCTTTCTTTCTATCTTTCTCGGCAAGTGTACATGCCCTATAGCAAAAAAAAAAAAAAAGAAAAGAAACAAATAAACAAACAAAAAATCTTGTTCAGGGGCCAAGTGGCAATGTTCTGGCTGAGAAGTCTATGTTGTTGGGACCAGCAGTGAGTGTAATGGCTATGTCACTGGACTCCCATGTAGTCAGCCACGGTTCACATCCTGGACCTGGTGGCTTAAACATGTCAGGCACATGTGCGTGCGTGCCCAAGATCCCAAGAGGAGAATGGAAGAGAAGGGATTGCGGTGTGGCCATCCCCTCTGGGACGTGATTTCTCGCTTTCTATCTTTCTGTCTCTCTCTGTCTTTCTGGCAAGTGCACGTGTCCTATAGCAAAAAATTCTGAAAAAAAAAAAAAAAGAAAGAAAGAAAGAAAGAAAGAAAGAAAGAAAGAAAGAAAGAAAGAAAGAAAAGAAGTCCGTGCTGTTAACTTGATTCCATGCTTCCCAAATAATTCTCAAAAAGGGCACAGAGAAAAAGAGGGGACATGATGCACGGATTAGAGCAGGGCTCAAAGACCAGCAGCTATATGATGCTTACCCCAACAGTCAGGTCAGTGACATATCCGTAACTGGCAGTGTCTACCCCGGGCTTTGTTCTACTGTCATTTCAGTTCATTCTCACAACAATAAACTGTAGGGTAAGGTGGGCGTTATTTTCTTCATTGCTCCAATGAAAACACTGAGGCTCAGAGAAGCTCATCCAAGTGTACTTCTCACTTAATGACAGAGTTCTATTTCTTCTACTGGGTCTCTGAGCAATTGGTCGATAGTGAGGAGCTTAAAGGCCAGTGTCTTTTTTAAAAAAATTACTTTATGTAACTTTATTTATTATTATTATTATTAATTTTCCAGTTTGATCAGACAGAGAGAGAGAGGGAAACTAAGAAAGCAAGCCACCAGGTCTAGAACTCGAACTGCAGTTGACCATGTGGGAGTCTAGCACCTTTAACCACCACACCACCTGTCGGCCCCAAGGCCAGTGTCTTTAAACATATATGTATGTTGTTATTTTTGGGGGGAGAGGTTTTTTGTTTTTTTTTTTTTTTGCTATAGGTACGTGCACTCGCCAGAAAGACAGAGAGAGGGAGACAGAAAGCAAGAAATCCTCCTCCATTCTCCTCCCGGGACTTGGGCACACACGCACCTGCGCTCGGTGTGAGTTTAAGCCACCGGGTCCAGGACTCAAATCATGGTTGACTATATGGGAGTCCAGCGACATAGCCATTATGCCAACTGCTGGTCCCAGCAGATATTGTATAAGTACCAAAAACCAACAAAGCATACCACCACACAAAATCATTTAAATCCAGACTAATCATTTTTATTTATTCTGAATACTACTGTGGTTGCATAATAAAGCACACATTTATAAACAAAATACGTAGCCTTGTGTGACTGTGAATACTTCATGTAGTGAATACTAACTGACTGGGAACAAGACAAAGACCAAGAAAGGGGATTCCCAGGACTGGAAAGCTTAAGTCTGAGGGGTCCTTAAACAGGCAACTCATTAAGTGAGGTGGGGTTGTATAGTTCATGAATGTTAGTGCTGAATTTGAACTTGTCTCCAGGGAAGGAGGCTAGAGCTCATTTGTTAAGCCACAGCGGCTTTGCTATGGAATTTAATCAATTAACAACTACTTCTCCACTGCCAATTTGATATTAATCCCATTAATGAGGTTGGTTCCAGTACAACCTCACCAATGAGTTCTTGTTGCTTCCTTGTGCATGTTGTTACAAATGGGTACCAGGTGTGCCACCTGTCTCTTGTCCTTTAGGCTGAGGCACGCTAAAGCGCAGGACCACACCCCTACTGAGCGTCCTCCTTTCTGTCTATCCATCTGCCATGCCCACCGAGGGCTCTACCATCATCTATTGGACCAGGGGTCAACTGAACAATTGATAGGTTGGTAATCAACTGACCAATGAAGAGCCGTACGGGAGGAAAGGCTTCAACCTCCTATGGTACTTACAACCAAAATGGGAATTTGAAATCATCTTCTCTTCAGTTCTGCCAGCTGCCACCTTCCCTAAGGCTTCAGAGGAAACCGTGCCTTTGCTTATTGGACTGTAAAATGGAACTGAAGATTCTTGTTTGCATAATACATAAACACAGCATCTCAGGGTCTTTTGAGATAGAGTCCCTGCCCCCGTCCCTGGCTCCCATGGCCGACAAACACTGTCATTAGTGTTTCGGATTAAGAAAATGAGTTGGGCACTGCTTCCTACCATCACAAGGAGCAGTGAATTGAATTGGTGCCATTGTAAGCTTGATTGTTGTCGCAAAGATAAAAGGCTCATTAAGTCCCTTAGGAGGAGAGAATTTGATTTTGAAGAAAGAGGAGTGAGGAGAGCCTCTTGTTTGTACTGGTTACAACAACAAAACATTAAATGGAGGAAATAATTAAAGAACACACTTTTTATTTATTTATTTATTTATTTTCCACCCAAATCTCGTCAAGAGGCTGGGCGAGTTTTTAATTAGTGTTGCATTTTCAATAAATCTGTATCTGTACATGGTGCCGATTCTTTCCTGGATAAGGAAAAGATAATAATGAGAATCCTATTTTTCAGTCCCACACTAAAGGGATGCCTGGTATATTTAATCATGCTGTAGAAATCCTGGCAGCTTTCTCCGAACCCAGCCTCTGCTCTAATTACATTTCTAGATTTTAGTAAATTGAAAGGGAAAATGTAGGAACAAAATAATTAAAACCGAAGAGGAAGTGCATATTAAAAAGGAGAAGCTGTTTAAAATTCTTCCACATAGTGATTCCAAGGACATCTACAATCGTTTAATCAGCTCCACACCAAATCAAAGTCCTTTGTGCCGAGGCTGGTAGGATCACATCTCAGGTGGGCGGTGTGGTCCCTCCGGTAGCATGGGAGCTTTATCGTACCAGGCTGCAGATGGCGAGAGGCCTTCTCATATCCTTCCCGATCACTGGGGATTCATGCCCAGCCTAGACAAGCTGCTGGCACAAACTTGCTCACCCTGAGGAGCCCCTCTCAGATTCTGGGCAGAGACTGGCTAAACTGTGATGATTAGCCCCAGTTGGGTTGCTAAAGTAACTTGCCCATGCCTTCCGACCCTCCTTCCCTACCTCATGTTCTTTCTTCAAGAACTATCTGAAGTCAGGAGAACAAGGAATTGAGCAGCTTCTGATGGTAACAGGTTACCTCTAGGGCATTCTGAATTTTCACAAGACCAAAAACCTTGCTGCCTCAGCTTAAGGAATGCATGTTTGTTGATGATGATAAGTGAAATCGACTTGGAAAGTTTCAAACATCTGTCTAGTGGATGACAAAAGCTCTTTTTGTTTTGAAGTGCAGGGCTTAGTAACCACATCACTGTACTTTGTTGTTGTTGGGCATGTACACACAGGCACCTGGTATGATTTTCAAGTCACTGGGTCCAGGACTTGAAACATGGTCAGCTGTGTGGGAATCCAGTGCCTTAATTACCACGCTACCTGCTGGTCCCATTGTACTTTTAAGATGTCCCTTTCTTTCTTCTTTTTCTTTCTCTCTCTCTTTTTCTTTCTCTCTCTTTCTCTTTCTTTCTCTTTCTTTCTTTCTTTCTTTCATTTTGGAGACATTTTTGCTCTAGGGCATGTGAACTCACCAGAAAGACAAGACAGAGAGAGACAAAAAGTGAGAAATCACCCCCCAGGAGGAACGGCCATGCCACAATCCCTTCTCCTCCATTCTCCTCTTGGGATCTTGGGCACACACGCATACGTGCCCGGCATGAGTTTAAGCCACTGGGTCCAGGACTAGAACTGTGGTCGATTACATGGGACTCCAGCAACATAGCCATTACACCAACTGCTGATCCCTCTTGCTTTCTTTTTTTAAAAATAAATTTTTTAGTTAATTTAATTCATCATCAATATTATGGTTTTGTTTGTTTGTTTGTTTGTTTTACATTTGACCAGAGAAAGACAGAGAGGGAAAGTGAGAAAGCAAGTCGCCAGGCCCGGTACTTGAACCAAAGTTGACCATGTGGGAGTCCAGTGCCCTAACCACCATGCCACCTGCTGGTCTAATGTCCAGAAAACTTTTCTTTTAAAAAATTTGTCATGTGTGCTTGCTGGAAAGAGAGAAAGAGAGAGAGACAGAGAGAGAGAGAGAGAAAGTAAGAAAGCATCCTCCATTGGGAATGGTTACTATAATCCCCTCTCCTTCATTCCTCTTCCTCTTGAATGGCTACACTGTAATTCCACTTTCCTTCCTCTCAGATTTTGGGCACCCTCACACATACACCTGGTATGGTTTTCCAGGCACAGGGTCTGGAACCCTAACTGCACCGTCAACCATGTGAGATCCAGGTACCTTAATCACTAGTCCATGGGCTGGCCCTAAGATGTCCATTTCTTCATAATTTTGACTGAACTACAGGTTGTATCAGCTCTAGGAGTTTGGAGTCTTTCGCCCAAGGTTTCCTAGGAAGTTTTAAGCAGCTTCTATATTTGAAGAGTGCCTGGTACTGTCAGGGTTTTGTTTTTGTCTCCCCCTCCCCCCAAAGCCCCTAGTGACTTTGCCCATGGGCTCCAGGCCTTCCTTGTTGAACAGACTCACCAGCCAGCTGGCGCCACAATACATGTGGTGGAAGATCATGAGGGCCGTCTCCTGGAGACAGTCCCACAGGCCTGGGAGGCAGCAAGGCTCTCAGAAGCTGTTCCTAAGGCAGGGACCACATCTTGTCACCCCATGACCCACACGTTCATCGGGTTGCTCCCTTGTGTACAATGCTATGTGCATTTTGTGTGTCTATATACTTACTATCTCAGTGTGGGATAGAAACTATGCCTGCTCTAGATTATTTGGCTTGATTCAATAAGGATAATTTTTTTTTTTTAAGTTTGAGCTAAAGAATTGCAGCCATAAGAAATACCTCAGCACTGACACTGTTCCTGTAACACCAAGATAATGATATGGCCTTTCTGCTGTTGTTTTAAATCCCAGGGCTAAGATGCTCTGTGACTGTTTTTAAGTCAACTCAGAAATCACTTACGGCCTATGGGAGTTAAGCTGTGCAGCACAGTGGGACCCAGCTGTCTAGGACTAATTGTTACTGAGCCGGCTTCTTTTCAGCGAGGCCATACATACCCTGCCTTCCTCCAAAAGACTTTTTTGTCTTTGTTCCAAATATTCAAATTTAAAAGTTACTGAAAAGTCTCTAGCATTTTCATACGATACAAAAGATATTTTACCGACAGTGTCGGTTTTTTAAAAATGAGCGAATGCATGTAAAAGCCCTTAGCAATCCATGAACTACTTGCAAATTTAAGTTGCTTCTGTGCAATGCCTTTATTGTTACGCTACCCACCCGCCCCCGACTCTGCGCGCCTCTATTCGGTCCTCGCACCTTGAGGCGGTCACCCAGCTTCCTGCACGCTAGCCCCTCCCAGTTCCCGCCTCTTTCTAACCAGGCGCCTCCTTCTGCTTAAACCCTGGGGCGCAGGTGAGCCCCAGGACGCATGCGCACTACGGCAGGTAGGCGGAGTCTTGAGGAAGGAGGAGGCGAGGCAGGAGAACCCGGGGAGGGGCGGGGAGGAGGCCGCGCGGGGTGGGGCCCGCCGGGTACGCGCTCGCTGCGTCGACGTGCTGACGCCATGACGCTCTGGCCGGTGTGTGTCGGTGTGTGTGTGTGTGTGTGAGTGTGCGCGCTCCGAGTGTGTGTGTATTTGTGTATGGGCGGTCCCGCAGGTCCCGGATGTTGCGGACAGTATGAGGCGAGCGCAGGGGGACAGGGACCAGCAGCTGGCGCCGGCGCCCTCAGGTGAGTGGGGGGAGGAGAGTCGTCGAGGGAGGGGGTTGTCCTGTCGGAGTGGGGGGCACCTCCCTTAAGAGGTGACTGACCCCCACTCCCCCCCACCCCCGCAACCACATATACTCTTCTCTGCCCCATTTCCTACACCCGGATTACGTGGCCTGCTAATGCCAGAGCCTAATCAGCCGTCCCTTCTTCCTATCCCAAGCATTCAGGAGTCACAAACGCGCCCCTGCCTTCAGCTCCCCCCCATCATTTCCCAGCCCCATCCCCCTTGCCAAATAGTGAGCTGTCGCCTGCGGCGAGATGGCCGACTGCGCATGCGCGAGTGTGAACGAGCTTGGGGTGCTTGTTCGCTGCCCTCGGGGCGCATGCGCATCGTTGTGTTGCGGGGACCTGAGGGATAAAGAGCCCCTTGACCACGCGCCTGCCTTCTTCCCAGGCAATAGTCTAGACTTGTTTTCCTGATAGTGAGCCTATGCCTCGTCCAAAACCAGAGATGATTTAAATTAGGTGAAGGACTTATGGACAAAGCACTACTCCATCTGGTGTAACCCTTCGAATCTCAGGCTCCAAACGCCTCCCCAAGCCAATGGGTCCCACGCTGATCCTTCTTTTGAAACTGTCACTGAAACTTCTGGTTCTAGCGTTACTTTTTCTTTCTTGTATTCGCGTTCTCATGCTGTACCTTAAGAACAAACTTCCCCTAAAATTTGGAGTAAGTGTCCCAACCCATTCATTTATTCTCTCAGGGGCTTTTGGTGGGACTAAAGGGCCATAAAAAAGAAACTAAGGAGGCGTTCCTTTCCGTAAAAATGTTAACTATACAGAGCTGGATAAGGTGGGGATTAAAGAGCACACACAATTTGAGGCTTACGGCTTGTAACTGTAAACTGAGACGTCAGGGTTCTCATCTACCAGCTCTTCTACCTTGTGTGACTTATTTGCCTGGGGGCTTTTGGTGGGACTAAAGGGCCATAAAAAAGAAACTAAGGAGGCGTTCCTTTCCGTAAAAATGTTAACTATACAGAGCTGGATAAGGTGGGGATTAAAGAGCACACACAATTTGAGGCTTACGGCTTGTAACTGTAAACTGAGACGTCAGGGTTCTCATCTACCAGCTCTTCTACCTTGTGTGACCTATTTGCCTGTTTTTTTTTTTGTTTTTTTCTTTAGTAAATCTTCCTTAGTGCTTTCCTTTTAGCTGTACATTAGCGATGGCTCTGTGACCATTATATGAAAACAAAGGCAGTCTGAAACTTGGTGGACAGGAACTTATCCAGTGGTGGTTTTATTTTAAGTAATGAGAGTGAGGTCTCTTTCATATTGGCAGATGACAAATTTAAACTAAGAAACTTTGAAGGACAGTAATATTTCAGTCATCTAGGACGTGGGTTTTCAGTTGACAGATTTAGGTGGTCCTTTAATTTGTTCCTGATGCCAGTGCTTTGGAGACTTTGCAGCATCTTACCTCTGCCATCAGTACACAACAAGGAGGAAAGGGTAAACTCACTAGCAGAAAGGTTGCTGAACAGCACAAATGCATAGCTGAATTGTTGGGCATTTCCTATATTTTTCAGTTATCCTTACCTGACCCTATCTCCTAGCTAGACAACTAGAAATGGGATATATCAGTAAGCCTTAATTTCTTTTGGCAGTTATTTTTCTTTAAATATTTTATTTAACTTTATTTATTTTAATTTGATCAGAGAGGGACAGAGGGAAAATGAGAAACAAACTGCCAGGTCCGGGATTCAAACCATGTGGGAGTCCAGCGTCTCCAACCACCATACCACCTGTGGCCCCCTTGGCTGCTATTCTTAAATGCAGGTTCTTATGTTCTTGAGCCTTAAAGTAAATGATATCTATCTATCTATCTATCTTTTTTTTTTTTCACTTCTCATTTAACCCTGGCCTTTACATGGGACAGTTGTCTTTTGTGCAGTTTTCTGTTGCCATGGTTATAGAGAGCCAAGAGATGGTATAGAGGAAGCACAGGAATTTGGGGAGCATATATCATCCTGTAACCTGGGAAAGAGCTGGAGACTCATTTTTTTTCCTTGTGTGATGACTGTGAAGTAAAAGTTGTGACAATCCCTCCCTTAGAATAGGGGCAGTTGGTGACCGCTTGGTACTTTGGTGACTTTTCATTTTAGAGCTCTTCATAGTGTCTAGTTTGGTACTTGGATGTATTTCATGTTAGCTGTGTCCAGGCTTGGGCTAGGTTCCGGTAAAATCTAGAAGTGCAACTATGGTTGTAGTAAATGTCCATCTTTCTCCTCAGACTTCCGTCTCTAGGATGCTTTGTTCTGATCTGGAAACGTTTCATCTACTTGAATTTATTGCAGCCTCATTTAAAATTTTGATGGTACAATGGCATGAAATGGCTGTAGGATTAGCATGAGTATCTTAGTTTGTGTTGGTGCCTTGGTTAAAAAAGTCATTTTAAAATGGGTAACACATGTACATACATATGAAACAAAATTCAGAAGGTACGCAGGGAGCGAAAGTCTTTTTCTGTCATTCTTTCATCCATCTACTTACTCTCCCCAGAGGCAACGATCTTATTTATCTTCTTAGAGATAGCATATGCTCTCTTTTTTTAAGATGTATTTTATTAATTTTATTTATTTACTTATTTATTTTAATTTCACCAGAGAGGAACAGAGTAAGAGAGAGTGGGAAAGTAAGAAAGCAAGCCACCAGGTCCAGGACTCAAATCACAGTCGGCCATGTGGGAGTCCAGTGCCCTTAACCACCATACCACCTGTCGGCATCAGATAATATATGCTCTTATAAGCATATATATACCTGTAGATATTATTTGGTAGTTTTAATAAGTTGTTTTACACAAATAATAGTATATCTGTTATTCTGCATGTCGCCTTTTCACTGCAATAAGTATCTTGGACGCTGCATTCTCTACAGTATATAAAGTATCTCTTCTTTTTTTAAAGATGGCAGGTATTCCATTGTATAGTTCTACTATAATTCAGCCAACTCTTTTGTTTTTTTTGAAGAGGTTTTTGCTATAGAGTGTTTGCGCTTGCCAGAAAGACAGAGACAGACAGAAAGTGAGAAATCGCCCCCCGGGGGGATGCCCACACCACAGTCCCTTCTCCTCCATTCTCCTCTTGGGATCTTGGGCACGCATGCGCACAGGCCCAGTGTGAGTTTAAGCCACTGGGTCTGGGACTCCGACTGCGGTCGACTACATGGGAATCCAGTGACATAGCCATTACGCCAACTGCTGGTCCCATCAGCCAACTCTTACTGTTGGTTATATAGGATACTTCCAGTGCTACAATTAATTCCTTGTATGTTTTTAGTATGTCCATGGACATCTCTTGGATTACATTTCTAGTGGAAGTGCTAGATGGAGGGATGTGTGCATTCATTCTAAATGTGTTAGATATTGCTAAATTGTTCACCACAGAGTTTGTATGAATTTATATTCCTTCCAGCAGTGTGAGTCTGCCTGTTTCCTCACCAATGGCTGTGTTACCTCATTTTAAAATCTTTTGTTTAGTCTTTATCTAAGATTTTAAAGTTTGTTACACAGCCTGTCCAGCCTTATTATGCCAAGGAGTTGTGGGTGAATACCGTTGTCACAGTTTTGCATATTGGGGATGGAGGGGAGCGTATTGTTCAACTGAAGAAGAATGTCATGAGAATAAAGTCAGGTACCTGGAGGGCACAAATCCACGAAAGGGCTAGGAAGACATGTAAAACTTATTTTCGTTTCCTCTTTTGATTCTTAGATACTGGCTTCTCAATGCAAATATTTTGTAGGCCCATAAATGATGTTTTGTCTTCTTTTGATAGCTTTGACTTGGAATCGTTTGTACAAGTGAACAGCTCTCTACTGAGGATTGAAAAACTAACCTAGTTAGTTAAGGTGCTTTACTGAGCATTGGCTATCTTGGCAGAAAATATTGGTACTTGCACTTTTTAAAAGTTAAGTCTTCTAGTTCAAGAATACTTGACTGTGAGCTGTGAAGAAATAGAAAAATTGAAATCTGTCTGTGCTTAAAAGGACAGTCTTGTTGAAAAACAAATCTCAATATATGAAGTAATAAGAGAACTAGTTAAGGGAAACTGTGACTAGTGAGCCACTGTTCCACGCTAAGAGAAACTTGTAAAAGATGAAGGTTTAGGAGAGAGTTCTTTTGGGAGGCCTTCCTGGAGGTGCATTTAAGTGTCTTTTTTTGTTTGTTTAAGTGAGCAATCTTAAACGTAGAGAGAGGTTGAAAGAATACAATGATCACCTGTATACCAGTCACTCAGATTGAACAATTGTTCACATTTTGCCATGTGCTTAAATATATAATATATACAATTTTGTATTTTAGATATCATGACACTTTACCTGTAAATGCTTTAGATCCATCTCCTTAAAGACATTATTTTATTTAATTGTGGTTATAATATTGATACTTGTCACAGGTAAGTCAGTTAACGGTGATTCTTTAGTACCATCTAATATTCCATTCATGTTCAGATTTTCCAGTTGTCTTGAAAAAGATACTTTTTTTTTAGCTGTTTGTATTTTTCACTCCAAAATGTTGGTAGTCTCTTAAAATCTAGAACAGTTTAGAAGCACAATATTGTTTTCTTGAAGAGACTAGGCCATTTCGCTTATAGAGTATCACTTCTGGAATTTTCTGGTTATTTCCTCACGGATTCACTCTTATTTGTTCCTTTATCTCTGTGTTATCTATATACTGGTGTTGAGGTCTAAAGGCTGAATAAACATTTTGATTTAAAAAAACTTCAGAGGTGTTGCTCTGCTCCTCATTGCATCATAGGAGGGGAAGTAATGTCTGGTGTCATAATGTCCCACTATTAGTGAGGCTGAGTTTGTTTAAGGTGACAAATACTAGGTCTGTCCATTGTAAAGACATTGTTTCCCTTTGTAGTTAACAGGTAATCTGTAGAGTGAAGTAGACTTTGGCTCTCACTCTTTCATTCTTGCCAGAGGGTAGGTGTGCTCACCAAGAAAGACAGAGAGGGCAAGGGGAAAGTGAGAAAGCTGTCCCCATGGGGAATGGTCATGTGAGATCTCTTCTTCATCTCCTCCTCCTTCCATGATTTTGGGCAGGCACACAAGCCCAGTGTGTTTCTCAAGCCACTGAAGTGGCCTGGAACTCACTATATTCCACTTCTTTTCTTTCTTTCTTTCTTTTTTTTCATTTAGCAGGTTATAGGGCACATGTGTTGGAGCGAAAGAGAAAGAGCGAGAGAAAGGGGAGGAAGTGAGAAAGCACCCCCTGGGGGCATGGCCCTGCTGCATTCCCTTCTCTGTTCTCCTCTTAGGATTTTGGACTTGCACATACATGTGTCCAGCGTGTTTTTCAAACCACCCAGTGCAGGGCTTCATCGTGCAGTCAGCTGTGTGGGATTCAATTGCCTTGGCTACCACGCTACCTACCACCTGGCCCTCACTGTATTTCTCCAATAACCTTTCACCTAGTGCTGATGATTCTTGCCTGAGTCAGTTAGTTCATTCTTGGAAACTGGTGATTTTTCTAATTCTGCCATTTTTTTAAAGATTTATTTTATTTGTTTATTTTTAATTTGATCGGAGAGGGACAGAGTGAGAGAAAGAGCAAGAGAGTGAGAAAGCAAGCCAGAACTTGAACCGTGATTGGCCATGTGTGAGTCTAGCACCCTTCACCACAAAGCCACCTGCCAGCCCCCTCTGCCATACTTTTTACATTGACAACCTTTCAGTCTTCTGTAGATTCCTCTCAACAGTTAGGAGTAACTTATAATTTCTACTAAAAAGTTGAAGTAAATTCCTAATTCTTTATCTTTAACATTTTTCTGAGTAAGGAGATGGTATAATGGTCCTATCTTTAATAGTGATAAATGAATTACTTCCTTTTCCTTTTTTTATTTTCAATTGCCCGAGCGCATGTGTACTGGTCAGAGAGAGAGGGAGAGAAAGTACTCCTCAACGGAGTATGGTCACACCACAATCCTGTTTCCTCTGTCTCTCCATATAGTCAGGATTTGGGGCGTGCACACACAGGCACCTAGTGTGTTTTTCAAACTGCCATAGCCAGAATTCAAACCTGGGTCAGTCATGTGGAATCAGGCTCCCTACCCATAGCAACTAATTAATGTGCTACAGGGTTAGCTGGAATTGTCTCTTTTGTTCTTTGTTTTAATATCATTCTTTGTTTTAATATCACTATGAATTTAGGAATTTCAATTTATTCTTTGCTTTACAGACATTCCTTTTTTAGATTTATTTATTTATTTTTATTTGTTGTTATTATTTATTTTGAATTTGACCAGAGAGAAGAAAGAGAAAGTGAAAAAACAGGCCACCAGGTCCAGGACTTGAACCATGGTCAGTCTTGTGGGAATCCAGCATCTTAACCACCATGCCACCTGTGGGCCCCCAGACATCCTTTTTGTTGATCAAAATATCCCACATTTGAGGCCAGCAGGTGGTATGGAGGCAAGGCAGCTGGATCCAACTCTGCAGTTGGAGTCCTGGACCCGGCCGTTTGAAAATCATGCCAGGCATGTTTGTGCATGTGTATACCCCAAATCCCAAGACGAGAGTGGAGGAGAAGGAATTGCAGCATGGCCATCCCTCCTAGGGGGTGATTTCTCACTTTCCTCCCTCTGTCTGTGGCTTTGGTGAGTACAAGCTCTTTATAGCAAAAAAAGAAAAAAAACCCAAAAAGCTCATATTTGGACCAGTGAGAGCACTTTAAACGTGGTATGTGAATGTTTTCTTTCTTACTTACACAAGGAGTTCCTGGCTCCTGTGTGTTTTTCCTGTTCCAGGTGTGAAACCCTCATTGTTTCTTTATACATCCATATCACATTTTCCTGTCTTTCACAGAGCTTCTGGAACCAAATTCTGAAAGCTAAAGGGACCTTCCTTTTATCCCAGCTTGCCTAGTACGCAGCTGCTCTCTGTGCCACTGACGTGAACGGCTTCTGGATCTTATAACTCAGTTTCCTTGTCTAGAATAGTCTTGGTGAAAAAGCAGTGCCGCTGTCTCCCCGACCTTAGTAGGAAGGTGGTTGTAGAAGACACAGGAATTTCTTCTCTCATGAGTAACCTGGCTTTTATTTCTTTCTTTCTTTTTTGAGGTGAAAGGTACACACAATGAAATTTATAGACTGAAATTGTGTCGATAAGCTTTATTGGGGTTGTGGGGTTTTTGTCTTTATATAAAAATATCTGTGTGTGTATATGCACAACTATTGTGTCTTCCCTTTTCCTCCTTCACACAGATTTCTCTACCAGGTTGGAACGTTATGTAAGATTATGCTGTAGTAACATATTTTTTTCTTATCACTGGATTTTCATCATAAAAAAGGAGTAAGACAAATTGTTCTTAATTAGAGAACATTTTCAGATAGGCCATGAACTCCCCATCTAGCTTATCTGCTCAGGGCCTGAAACGATGTGGAGTCCTATGGATTCTGTCATGTGCTGTAGGTACTCAGTGGAAATGTTGGTGCATCCACAACATTTTCTGAAAATTCCTTACACTAATAAAGGTTAATACAAATGAAAGATTTGTCAGAACTGTATTCTAAATCTGGTTTCAGGGACTGGACTGATTTCTGCCTCAGGAAAAAAAAAAAAAATTTGTTAGAGTCTTTCTATGTAGTGGTATTTTGAGTTATCTCACTGATTTCAGGTTACTTGAAGCCACACAGTAACAGTAATCTGGTATTTATTTGAAATTCATTTTTCGATTTCTTTTTTACCATCCTGGCTTATTTCCAAGGTTCTTTTCAACCTGGTTTCGTAACAACGCTGGCCCCTTATTAAATTCTGTCTGTGTGTTTGGAGAAGCACGCCTGTTTCTCGTGCGTGTTTGCAGATGTGGCGGATCACTCGTAAAGGCTGTGCTGACATGTCTGCTAATAAGATCTAGTAGCTTCTTTTACTTCTGTTTTTTGAAAACTCCCACTACAGACAAAAATCTTCTGATGTACACACTCTTTAGGAAATTCTTGGGTTGTCATTCTTAGAACTCTGGTCACATTTTAATACAACTGGTGAGTTGCCGAGGTGCTCTGTCTGGCATAGCTGGTCACAGAGCTTTGAAAGAGCCGGATACAGACCTCAGAGTGGGAGTTAAACATTCAGATGGTCGCTCTTGCTGGACCATGAAGACCTTTATTCTTGGCCGTTTCTAAGAAGTGGTTGGCATTAGTCTTTCTGCCATGGCACCAGCTATATCAGAGAAGGGTTTGCAGTATTCTCAGCCCGTGCTCTTTCTATCTGCATATCTATTTTTTAGTAGGAAAAATGTACATGTAACCATTTATCTCCTTAAACTGAGATTTATATTCTCCATTACTTGATGTTTAGAAACAGGTAACCATGTGGAAATTTGTTGTAAATAAAAATTAGTTTTCGTCTGTCTGTCTCTGTCTCCAGAGAGCACCCTGAGGCCAAAATCCTCTATTTAAAAAAATTGTTTTTCAATGTAGAACATAATTTGTACTGTCTCATTTTAAAATGATAAAATACATTTTACAGAATGATGTAAAGAATTGTCACTCTTGTACCTGTCACCTAGCTTTCTCTGATCTTGGCATTTTGTTATTTCCGGTCAGCCATAATCAGGCATGTCCAGTATGTTCGGGTGGACCCAGTGCCTAAACCCTGGGCCTTCCTGTGTATCCCCATTTTGCATAGAGGCATCTTACTGCCAGCATTACTGCAACTGGGTCTTTTTTCTTTCTTTTTTTTTAGAGAGGTTTTTGTTTGTTTGTTTGTTTGTTTTTCTATAGGGTATATGGACTCGCCAGAGAGACAAAGAGAGACAGACAGCAGGAAATCACCCCCTGGATGGGATGGTCATGCTGCATTCCCTTCTCTTCCATTCTCCTCTCAGGATTTTAGGCACGTATGCGCACACAGCGAGCACCAGTTTTAGGTTGCTGGGTAGACATGGGAGTCCAGCAGCAACAATTACGCCATCTGCTGGTTGCTTCTTTTTTTCTTTTTAAAATAATTTATTTCTTGGGACCAGCAGTTAGTGTAATGGCTATGTCGCTAGACTCGCATGTAGTTGGCCGCGGTTTGGGTCCGGGACCCAGCGGCTAAAACTCATGCCGGGTGCATGTGCGTGCATGCCTGAAGTCCCAAGGGGAGACTGGAGGAGAAGGGATTGCGCTGTGGCCATCCTCCCTGGGGGGTGTTTTCTCGCTTTCTCTCTCTCTGTCTGTCTCTTTCTGGCGAGCACACACACCCTATAGCAGAAACCTCTCCAAAAAAGAAAAAAATTTCTTTCATGACAGCAAGTATACTAATTATTTTTTTCTTTTTCTTTTTTTAACTAGTTATTTTTCCTAAGAAACAAAACATTACAGGGCCAGGTGATGGTGTGGTGGTTAAGGCAACTGGATTTCACCTGACTGACTGCGGTTGAGTCCTGGCCCCAGGAGCTTGAAAAACACACCAGGTGCATTCGCATATTTTGTGCCCAAAATCCAGAGAGGAGCATGGAAAAGGGCCTTCTATGTGGCCGTCCTCCCCCCCCACCGAGGGTGTTTTCTAACCGACCCCAAGGCCATCGCCTATGCCCTGTAGCAAATTAAACAAAAGAAATGATAGAAACAGTAAAAACTTGTATCTCCTGTGCTGTTCTTCCCTTCTCCGATGTTATGCTTCACCTGAATTTAGTGTTTATAATTTTCTGTGCTGTAATCTATTATATGCCTTAGAATCCAGTATATACTTTACCTTAATATTTTGCTCAGCATGATTTTTGAGATTTACTTAGGTTGATTCATGTAAATTGAGCACATTTTAACTTTGGTATTTTACTGTGTGAATATTTGCCCATCTTCTATTTTTTTTTTTAACCTTTGGAGAGGTTTTTGCTATAGGGCACATGAGAGACAGAAAGTGAGAAATCACCCCCCAGGGGAGTTAGCACGCTGCAATCCCTTCTCCTTTCTCCTCTCGGGATCTTGGGCATGTACACACATGTGCCCAGTGTGAGTTTAAGCCATCGGATCATGGACTTGAACTGTGGTCAACTACATGGGAGTCCAGCAACATAGCCATTACGCCAACTGCTGGTCCTCCCATCTTCTATTAATAGACATTTAAGATAGTTCAGTTTTTATTATTACATAATAGTAAACATTTTTATTTTTTATTTTAGTAAAAAACATGTAATGCTTAATTTACCATTTTTTTATTTTTAATTTTTGCTAGCGGATGCATGCACTCAGCTGAGGAGACAGAGACTGAAGTAAAGTGAGAAGGCACCCCCGGGGGTATAGTCATGCTGCAGTTTCTTCTCCTCCATGGTCTTCTCAGGCACATGCACCTAACATGTGTTTCAAGCTGCCAAGTCAGGGACCATGCTGTTGATCATATGGGATCCAACTGCCTTACCCACCATGTCCCCATCTTAACCATGTTTAGGTTGGTACAGTTCAGTGGTGTTAAGTATATTCATATTGTTGTGCAACAGATCTCTAGAACTCTTACCTTGCAGTGCTGAAACTACCCACTACAGAACTTCCTAATGCCCCTCCCAAGTCCCTGGGAACCACCATTCAACTTTTTATGTATAGGAATTTGACTATTCTATGTGCCTCATGTAAGTGGAATCCCAGTGGGGTTTTGTGTGTGTGTGTGTGTGTGTGTGTGTGTGTGGCTTGTTTCACTTAGCATAGTGTCCTTAACGTTCACGTTCTAGCATTTGCCAGTTACCTTCCTTTTTAAAGGTTCACTGATAGTCCATTGGATATATATTCTGTGTTTTGTTCATCCCTTCGTCTTGGATACTTGGGTTGTTTCTCCCTTTGGGCTATTGTGAATAATACTGCTATGAGTATACAAATCTCTTCAAGACCCTACTTTTAGTTTTTTAGGGGGTATACACCCAGAAGTAGAATTGCTGGATCATGTGGTAATTCTATTTTTTAATTTTTTGAGGAACCTTCGTACTGTCTTTCACAGTGGCTTCACCATTTTACTTTTAAAAAAATTATTTATATGTTGTAATTTACATGCCACTTGGGTCTGGGACTCAAACCCAGAAGCTGACCATGGGGAAATCTAGTGCCTTAAGCACCACGCTACCTGCTTGCCCCTGACCGTTTTGCATTTTTATCAACAGTGTGTGGAGGTTCCAGGTTCTCTGCATCCTCACCAATACTTACTTTGTTTTTTCATAATAGCCATTCTGATGGGTGTGTGTGTGTGTGTATTTTAGCTTTATTTTCTCTTTTATTGAAACTGAGTTTTAACTTTAATCAGATTTATATCTTTGTAGTTTGTGTCTTTTCTAACTTGATGAAGGAATCCTCTCTATACTGAGGAAATAGTTACATCGTATATCCTAAAAATTTTAAAGTTTTGGCTTTCACATTTTGATTTCTATTCTACCTGGAATTTATTAATATTTTTGGTGTTTGGTATGGGATAGGAATTGAATTTCTTTTCCCCGTAAGGATAACCCTCAAGAATGGATCAGATTTTCTTTCCCTTAAGGATGATTTATTATTCCAACATCATTTATTAAGTAGTTTATCTGTTCCTGCCTGCTTTGTAATGTCCCTTATAGGTTTCCATATATATGGTGGTTTGCATCTGTGTTTTCTCTATTCTGGGCCGTTGGTCTGCTTGCCTATGTTGTGCTGGTACAACACTGCCTTAATTATCATAGCTTTATAATTATCATTCGTATCTGGTAAGGCAAATCTCACTGATGCATGAATTCTGGGTGATCAGACCCAACACCTATGCTGGTTCTTGTCCTACGCTCATGAAGAAGAAAAGTTAGAGACACAGGCACAGAGAGGAGAATATAGCAGCATTTATTAGGGAAGGAGAAAAATCTCCCAATGCAATGGAAGGGGGCCTGAATGGGCTGCCGAAGAGCTGGAAGTGAGGGGTTTCTATCTAGCCATTCAAGCAATGGGCCAGCTTTCCGATGAGGAAATGGGCTTTAGGAAATAGTTACATGGTAGCTGGAGTGATTTATTACACTGTTCTTTATGGGATTAACAGACCATAGCATTCTGTACTTCTGGTTAGAATACAATTACTAAATAGAAACTGTTGCTCTTAGCTACCTTAGCTTTGAGTCTCAATGCAGCTAGCTTTTGGATGTGAAAACTTAGCCAGTGTAGCTCCATCTTGCATCCTTACCCTGTGGGCTCAATATTCCTTTCTCCTGCCTTATTAGCAAGGAGTCTTAAATTCTTTAGCCAACTGTGAAAGGGGTATGTATTGTACATTAACCAGACCATAGAGGAAAAGCACAAGAGACTTCATTGAAAAGAAAAACACAGTGACTTCCTTTTGGGGCCCTTATGCTGTCTACCTGTAAGTGGGGTCTAACTCCCATCTCAATACCTTGCTCTTTTTTCTGTTCAGCAAGATCCCTGAAAAATCTTGTCAGATTGGCACTTTTTTTTTTTTTTTTTTTTTTTTAAGAGAATTTTGCTATTGGGCATGTGCGCTCACTGTAGAGATGGACAGAAAGTAAGAAATCAACCCTCCCCCCCGGGGGGGGGATGACCACGTTGCAGTCTCTTCTCCATTCGTTCAGGATTTTGGACATGCATGCACATGCACTTGGCATGAGTTTGAAGCCATTGGGTCTGGGACACAAACCGCAGTTGACTACGTGGGAGTCCAGTGATGTAACTGTTATGCCATCTGCTGGTCCCACGTTTTTTGTTTTTTTTTATAGGTAACTTTTTTCTCTAGCCATGATAAAGAGCATAAACACGGGCAAAAGAAGGAGAGAGATGGAAAAGGTAGGACGACACCCTTCACAGGATAGGGGATGCCACAGTCTGTCTCCAGTCCTTCAGCCCCACTTGTCTTGGGTACTCGGTACTCACTGGTGTTTCAGGCTGACAGGGCTGGGTTTTGAACTGTGGTTGCCAGATTGGTACTTTTTTTAAAAAAAATTATTTTATTTTACTTATTCATTCATTTATTTTAATTAAACCAAAGAGAGACATACAGAGGGAGAGTGAGGGAAAGTGAGAAAGCAAGCCACTGTGATGGGATATATGGGAGTGTCCAGCACCTTAACCCCACACCACCTGCCGCCCCCCACCCAGGTTGGTACATTTTAATGATACTATTTGATGTCAAATGCAGTTATGTGATATACAATGGCCATCTCCAAAAGGAAAAAAAGGAAGGACCTACCTTGTTTCGAAGGAACCCACGGTTTACATTCAGTGTTTACTTTTGTTGGATTAGCCGGGGACTTGCTGGTTAAGGGAGTCAGATCCTACATGGCCCTTGGCAGTTTGAGTCCTGGCCCTGGTGGCTTAAAAAACACTGGAAGTACGTGTGTGTGTCCCAAATACTGACAGGGTGGAGAAATAGAGGAGAAGGGATTGCAGCATGACCATGCCCCATTAGAGAAGTGCTTTTGACACCAGTAGGTGACATAGTGGTTAAGGTGCTGGATTCCCACATGACTGACTGTGGTTTGAATCCTTGACCTGGCAGCTTGAAACTCATGCTGGATGTGAGTGTGTGCACGCCCCAAATCCTGAGAGAATGAAGGAGAAGCGATTGAAGCTTGGCCATCTCCCCCGGGAGGTGATTTTTCATTTTCTCTATCTGTCTGGTGAGTGGACACGTCCTATAGCAAAAAATCTCAAAATAAATAAATAAATAAATAGAGAGAGAGAGAGAGAGAGAGAGAGAGAGAGAAATGCCTTCTCCCTTTCCTCCCTTTCTGGCTTTCTGGTGAGTGCATACATCTTCTGACAATTAAAAAAAAAATTAGTCTCACCGAATGATCTTTATTTTTGTATAGAGACAGTATCTTCAAATGGAGGGGAAATCTTGTTATAATTTGGTGTCTTGAATAAAGACATCAAATAAAGCAATTTGGGTAAAGGCATTAAGGTTTTATGATGTCAAGTCTTAAGTCTTTCTTGATCATAAGGAAATGAGACTATTTAAACCATCTCAGTTATCAAAATGAAATAGCTGTTGTAATATCTAAGACAAAGCTAAATAGCCATGGGAAGGACTGGGACCAGAACAGTTCGAGGACTTCAGCAAAGACTTCGTGCGCTGTGGCCTTCTGCTATAAATAGACTTCCTTCTCTGTGCAGCTTAATTCAGATTCCTTGGTCAGTCTGAGTCTTGATTTCCCCAGTACCAGTTATCTGCCCAGGTTCAGTGCTAGTCAAGGAGGGGGACGGGTGGGAATTTGGTATAAATAGGGTAATTTTGGAGATGGTTGGAATCATAGGCGGATTTTCTTAGAGCAGTGATTTGCAAACATTTTAGTCTCGGTACTGTATACACCTAAAAATTACTATTGAGGATCTTAAAGAGTTTTTGTTTATGTGGTCATATCTATTGATATTTGCCCAATTAGAACTTAAAGCAGGATGGGCCCAGCATGTGGCATGGTGATTAAGGGTGCTAGACTCCCACATGACTGACTACGGTTTGAGTCCCAGACCTGCTGTCTTGCTTTCTCACTTCCCCTCTCTCTTTCTCTGGTCAGATTAAAAAAATAATAATGAATAAAGTTGAATAAAATAATTCTTTTTTTTTTTTTTGGAGAGGTTTTTACTATAGGGTATGTGCGCTCACCAGACAGACAGAGAGAGACAGAGAGATAGAAAGCGAGAAATCACCCCCCAGGGGGAATGGCCACGCCACAATCCCTTCTCCTCCATTCTCCTGTCAGGATCGTGGGCACGCATGCACATGCGCCCGGTGTGAGTTTTCAGCCACCAGGTCCGGGACTCAAACCACGGTCGAGTACATGGGAGTCCAGCGACATAGCCATTACACTAATTGCTGGTCCCAATAAAATAATTCTTAAAAAAAAAAAGGAAATTAAAGCAGAAAACACTTAAAAATGTGTATTATCTTAAAAATAACAAGAGGGACCAGCAGGGGGCATGGTAGTTAAGGCACTGGACTCCCACTGGCTGACCACAGTTCAAGTCATGGATGTGGTGGTTTGAAATCATTGGGCACATGAGCAGGCATGCCCAAAATCCCAAGAGGAGAATGGAGAAGGTTTGAGGTGTGGTCATCCCCTCTGGGGAGGTGATTTTTCACTTCCCCTCGCACCGTCTCTCTCTGGCAAGTGCATGTGCCCTGTAGCAAGGACCTGAAAAGAAAAAAATAACTTCAAAAATTTAGAAGAGGCATTCTTTTTTTTTTTTTTTATACTTTTATAAATCTCTAAAAACAACCAACTGAGTAGAAGACATGATTCTTGTATCTGCTCCTGCATTCAGTCTGATGTGACAGATTGTTTTAATGGAAGCAAAGGAAGAAAATACAAGGTTTTTATCTAATTAATTAATTTTTAAGTTTTTGCCATAGGGCGGATCTGCTTGCCCGGGAAAGACAGAGATCAGGAAAGTGAGAAATCACCCTCCCTCCCCGGTGGTGCTGCAATCCCTTCTCCTCCATTCTCCTCTTGGGATTTTAGGCGCACACGCACACACGCACAGACGCTACCTGCTGTGATGTTTAAGCTACAGGTCCAGGACTCTAACCATAGTCAGTCATGTGGGAGTCCAGCGCCTTAGCCACTATGTAACCTGCTCCAACTTTATTATGGTTCAAAGAGATTTCGAGGACCAGTTCTGTGGCCTGGTGGTTAAGGCAGCCAAGTCCCACAGAGTGAGTTATGCAGTTCAAATCCTATACGCAGAGAGGCTTGAGAAACACACTAGGGTGTGTATGTGTGCCTCAGACCCCGAAAGGAGGGAGAGATGGAGGAGAAGGGATTTCAGTATGATCATTACTCATGGAGGGAGTGCTTTCTCCTCACCCTCTCTCTGTCCCTGGTGAGCGCCCTATAACACCCCCCTCCCCCCAAAAAAAAACCACCCCACAGATAGTTTTGTCATTATACTTATTTTCCGTGAACTGTTGAAGACCCTTCATGTGACCTCAAAGGACTAGTTGGAAAAGGGAGAAGCATTTCTTACCCTTTTCACACAGTTGTGCCTATTCTCCATTACTGTACTGAAATTCAGCAAGTGTTAAAAGTTTCTTTGAAGTTACGTTGCAGAGTGGAATCTAAAATTGTGTTGTTATTGTTATATTAGAATCCATTGGTCTCGCACTTGAATGGATCTTTACTCACACAGATTTTATCGGAGCATGCACTGGTCACTTTGGAAATGCTGGTTTATTGAGTTATGCAGATCCCACGTTAACATTTCATAATGCCGTAGCAGGAAGAACCACACCAGTTAATACCACCATCCGTTTCATCAGAAGTGTGTTAAGTATTGGGAAGTTGTCAAGTAGTTTTACGTTTTCCAAAATTCTAGTTTTTTCATTAAAAACTTGGATTTTATCATTGGCAACATAGTCTGTCAGTTTTCCTGGAAGTGACAGACTTATTTCATTTTCAAGAAAATGTCTTCAAAATGTTCATGTCTGAATCCTTTGTTCCATGTGAAAGGAGTGTTTCATGAAAAAAGCTAGTTTAGCTCACAGTTCAGTCCTAAGTTTTTCCTCGAGACAACCATGTATTTGAGTATCCTGCAGAAGTACTTAATGCATACTTCCCATTTCATTACAGAGAATATTGAAAAGACCTGTTATCAAGGCTTCAGATTTAAGCAGATTAATAATGTCTGTTGTTTCATTGCCAGCATTCTTAAGTGCAATTGACTTTTTTTTTAATCATCTGTGCATGGTGGTGAAAGACACAGCGACTCTAGTACAGTTTGACACCATTACTTGGGTTTATGCCAAGGCACCGGCAGTTTTCCTATTACTTTTGTACTATCAGCACAGATATCCATGCAATTAAAAAGGCAAACAATTTCTTAATGTTGGCATGATCATTTTTTTTAAAGCTTATTTCTTTTTTGATACATACAAAGGGAGGACCCTTGACAGGACACAATGCCATGATCCCCACCATAGCCTTTCAGCCTGCCAGGATCATAAGTGCCCTGTGGGCACACTCAGCATATGCCATTGATCTGGGGTCTGAACCTGGGGCCTTCCATATGGCTCTAGAATCATGCAGCAGCACCCGGCCTCCTATATCACCAGAGCTGAGCCTGAAAATATAATAGTTTTGACTTTACCGACCCCTTGAGAGGAACCTTCAGGGATCCATGGACCACACTTTGAGAACCGTAACCTAAAGAGATGGTGGGGATACAAAGGTCTAAAGTTGAGGTACAACAGGTGTCACATGGTAGGGTTATGCAAATGAAAGCTAGTACATTTTCTTGCTTAACATAATATCAAAATGAATAAAACCTGTTTTTCTTTTTGTTTTATTTATTTTGATTTGCTAGAAATCATATGCACTCCCCAGAGAAAGAGAGGGAGAGGAAGAAAGCACTCCCCGCCCCCCAGGGGAGTTTGGCCATGCTGCAGTCCTTTCTCCTCCATCATTTCTCCATCTTTTTGGGATTTGGGGCACATGTACACATATGCCTGGCATACTTTTCTTTCTGCTGTATAATTATTATTTTTTGACATTTGACTTTATTTACTTATTTTTAAAGAATTGTTTTATTTAACTTTATTTTAATTTGACTAGAGAGGGACAGAGTGAGAGAGAGGGAAAGTAAGAAAGCAAGCTGCCAGGTCCAGGACTTGGACAGGTTTACCGCAATTGGCCATGTGGGAGTCCAGTGCCTTTAACCACCACACCACCTGCCAGCCCCTATTTATTTATTTTTAATTTGATCAGAGAGGGACAGAGTGAGAGAGAGAGAGGGAAAGTGAGAAAGCAAGCTGCCAGGTCTAGAACTCCAATCTGTGTTTGGCCATGTGAGAATCTAGTGCTGTTAAGTACTACACCACCTGCCAGTCCTACCTGTCATATTTTGCAAGCCTCCAGGGTTCAGATTTGAACAGCCATAGTCAGCCATGTTAGACCTTAACTATAAGGACACAGGGCCAGGCCTAGTGGGATTTTTTTTTTTTTTTAAGAGAGATTTTTGCTATAGCTTAGGTATGCTTGTTGGAGAGACAGAGACAGAAAGTGAGAAAACACCTCCTGTGGGGCATGGCCATGCCACAGTCCCTTTCCCATTCTCTAGGGACTTTGGGCATGCATGTACATGTGCCTTGCATGAGTTTCAAGCCAATGGGCCCCGGACTTGAATCGTGGTCAAACTATGTGAGAGTCCAGAGATGTAACCAATAGCACCATCTGCTGGTCACCAAATGGGATATGTGTGTGTGTGTGTGTGTGTGTGTGTGTGTGTAATATTTTTCTTGTCGGGGGAGAGATTTTTGCTATAGGGTACTAGTGCTCGCCAGAGAGACAGAGAGATGGAAGGTGAGAAATCACCTCCTGGGTGAATGACCCACATCACAATCCTTTCTCCATTCTCCTTTTGGGATTTTGGGCACACATGCACATGCACCCATGTGAGCTTTAAGTTGCCGGGTCCAAGACTTGAACCACAGTCATCTACATGGGAGTCTAGCAATGTAACCATTTCACCATCTATTGGTCCCCCAAATGGGATATTTTTAAATAATGTAAGTTTGTGGGTTTTTTAGGGAGATATTTAGCCATAGGGTGCATGTTCTTGGGGGGAGAGACAGAAAGAGGCAAACAGTAAGAAATCAGCCCTTGGGGGGATGGCCTACGCCACAATTCCTTCTCTTCTTCTCCTTCATTTTCCTCTTGAGATTTGGGGCATGCACACATATGTGCCCAAAGTTGAGTTTTAAGCCACCGGGTCCAGGACTCAAACCACAGTTGACTATGTGGAAGTCCAGTAATGTAACCATTATGCCATTTTCTGGCCCCAAGAACATAAGTTTCTGGGAACCAGCAGTTAGTGTAATGGCTATGTCGCTGGACTCCCACGTAGTTGACCACGGTTCGCGTCCCGGACCTGGTGGCTTAAAACTCATGCCGGGCGCGTGTGCGTGTGTGCCCAAGATCCCGAGAGGAGAATGGAGGAGAAGGGATTGCGGCGTGGCCATCATACCCCCTGGGGGGTGATTTCTCGCTTTCTGTCTCTATGTCTCTCTCTGTCTGTCTGGCGAGCGCATGCGCCCAATAGCAAAAACCTCTCAAAACAAAACAAAACAAAACAAACCACATAAGTTTCTAGTTGGACAGAAATGTTTCCTTAGGAGTTATTGCTTTTCAAATGGCAAATTTTTAGATGTTCAGATTTTCAGCTAGGTATTCTTTCAGATTTATGTTAACCTTAGGATAAACTATTTAATAAAGCTGTGGAATTTGTATCATGTAGTAGTACATACATATAAGGGGACTATAAAAAGTTTGCTAAAAAATGGAATTTAAGGATGAGTTTATTTTGGTGTAAAAAAATTGAAATCCACACATAATTTTTCATAATACACATTTTCCATGAACCATTGGAAGACCTCTTATACAGCTTAATATTTTTTTCAATGAGTTGAATATATTTTTAAAATGTCTGGGGACCAGCAGTTAGTGTAATGGCTGTGTCGCTGGACTCCCATGTAGTCGACCTCTGTTTGAGTTCTGGGCCCAGTGACTTAAACTCACGCCGGGCGCATGTGCATGCGAGCCCAAGATCCTGAGAGAATGGAGGAGAAGGGATTGCTGCGTGACCATCCTCCCTGGGAGGGTGATTTCTTGCTTTCTGTCTCTCTGTCTCTATCTTTCTGGCGAGCGCACACACCCTATAGGAAAAACCTCTCCAAAAATGTCTGGGGCCAGCTAGTGGCATAGTGGTTAATATGGCTGGAACTCACATGGGTAACTATGCAGTTAAGTCCCAAACCCAGTGGCTTTTGTGTGCGTGTGTGCCTAAAATCCTGAGAGGAGAGTGGAGGAGGAGGAGGTCTGTCCCTCCAGTGAGCACATGTGCCCAGTAGCATATTAAAGCAAAACAAAGAAGTCTGAGCTCTAAAAAAATGTATTTGAGAAGATTTTACCTTTCCAGAAAGTTGTAGAAGAAAAGGTTAAGGCTGGGAATCTGCCATTTAGCATTATATCTTCCTAGTAAAGGATCTTGCTAAAAAGGAAAAGGCCCCTCCTTCCTTCAGCAATTTAAATGTATTTACGGTAGAGAAGGGAATAGTGGTGTTAAGTCACTTCAGCAGTTATCTATTATCTACTATTGAATGACTATAAGTAGAAAGCATTGCAGAGGGTCAGATATGTTCTGAGATGAGTGAGGGGGTAAATCAGAATTATATATTTGCTGTTTAGAAGAGGACATGATGGGGCTGGCAGGTGGTGTGGTAGTTAGGGCGCTGGACTGCCATATGGCTGACTGTGGTTCAAATCCTGGACCTGGTGGCTTGCTTTCTCACTTCTCTCTCTTTTTCTCTCTCTATCTCTCTCTGGTCAAATTAAATAATAATGATAATAATAACAAATTAAATAAATAATTCTTTTTAAAAAAGAAGAGGAAGAAATCATTTAATTAGAAAAGTGGGAGCGAGTGTCAGGACTATCTTCGTGAACGTTAAATTTGAGCTTGGTTTTGAAGGGTAGGTATTTGGGAGGTTGGGATTCTCATTGGCAGAGAGTCTTTTCAGACAGAAAGAATGTCATGAGCAGAAATGTGGGAGTGGGGCAGTGTAGGGTTTGTTAGTATAGAGCGTGCACTGGAAATGACGACGTGCCCTGTGGCCGGAGCAGAAGCATAACGGGGTAGTGGCAGATAAGACTGGAAAGTGAATGGCTCAGAGCATGAAAGGGTTCCTGCCATGGCCAGGCAGTTTAGGTTTAATGCGATGAGTCATGGGGAGACTTCAATAGTTTATACTTTTTTTTTTTTTTAAAGGAATATGTGCTTGCCACCGAGTCAGAGAGAAAGCACCCTCTGATTGGGCACGGTTACTCTGTAGTCCCTTTTCCTCCATTCCTCCATCCTGTTGGGATTGTAGGTTCGAATGCACATGTGCCCAGCATGTCTTTCAAGTCTCTGGGGTTGGGATTCGAACCACAGTTAGCAATGTGGGATCTGGCTCTCCATGTATATATAGCACTTAGCTAGTGCACTCCAGGGCCAGTCTTAAAAGTTTTTGATTAAAGAAATAACAGGATCATAGTGTGCTTTCAGAAAATATACTTGACCTCATTCATTTATTGATTTATTAACTATTTTTTGAATAGCAGCTCAGGGCCTTGTAAGCATGAGGTGGAGTATACTCAAACAAATTCCTACTTTCTCAGAATTTGCAGTCTAGGAAATGAGCTTCAGCAAATAAACATAGTTATAATGCTACATTATTATAAATTTTATAAAGAAATAAATTATTTTTAGGGAGAATAATAGGGAGATTAAATTTAGTTGGGGGAGTCAGAGAAGGCCTTGCTGAGGCATTAAATATTAATCATGTTCCTACTATGTGCCAGTTGCTATTTTGAGTGCTGGGGATGTCATTAAGGAACAAAACAGACAAAAATCCCTGCTCTTTGGGGGCTAGCAGATGGCATAGCGGTTACGTCACTGGACTCCCACATGACTGACCACAGTCTGAGTCTTGGACACGGTAGCTTGAAACTCAAGCCAGGTGCATGTGCGTGTGTCCAAGGTCCTAGGAGGAGAATGGAGAAGGGGTTGGGGTGTGGCTTTCCCCCTGCGGGGTTATTTCTTACTTTCCCTCTCACTGTCTCTGTCTTTCTCTCTGTCTGGCAAGCACACTTGACCTAAGCCAAAAACTTCCTGAAAAAAAATCCCTGCTATCACGGCACTCATATTAGACAACAAACAAGATGAATAAGTCCGTGATATGCTAGAGAAGTAAAACCCCAGAAGGGGACAAGGAGAGTCAGGATGAGAGTGGCTGTGATCATTTCTGTAGAATGGCCAGAGAAGGCTTTACTTCATCCCTACGAAGGTGAAGTCTGAGTAAGTTGTCTTAGAAGATGAAGAAGCGAAGCACTCCAGATGGGATAGCAAAGGCAGAAGCCATGGGGCATCGTGTGCCTGGCATGTGCAAGGAGCCCGGTGTGCCTACAGTTAAGTGGGCAAGGGGAAAGTAGAGACGTGAAGTGAGAGGTTGGTGGGAATCCAGGTCTGTAGGGCAGTGGTTCCATAGGTGTTGGTTAGCGTCACCTGGAGAACTTTTGAAACTCCTGATGCCTGGGTTCCACCCTTACCACCTAAGAATCTTTGCAGGTGGGACTCGGTGGTAGAGTAGATGGGAAGGAGGGCATGGATTTGAGAGGTATGTTAAAGAATCTAATTATAGACCGAATGTGGGGGATTAGGGAAAGGAAAGTGTCAAGAATGACACCCAGGTTTCTGGCTTAAGTAACCGGATGGTTAGAGGTGTCACTTACAGACATGGGGGTGGGAGATAGGAATGAGAGTAGGTGTGGGATTTGGAGGTAAGATCAGAAATCAGTTCCATTTTAAACATGTTAAATTTGAGATGTGAATGAGGCTAAGTATAAATATGTTAAGGAGGCAAATGCATGAATGGAGCTTGAATTAAAATCAGTGTTTGCAATAATAAATTTTTGTATCATCTGCTTATTGATGGTCTTAAAAGTAAATGGCGTCATATATTAATGATAAGATAAATGACATCACTGGGTGAATCTGATGGGGAGAGGACTGGAGGTGAGGAAACTAGTTATCCTATTCTAGTAATCTGGACAAGAATTGGTGCTCGTGTGACCTAGGATAGTAGCAGCAGGAACTAGAAAAGGAAGAGTAGGTAGGAGATTTGAGGACCTGTGGAGTCTAAGCAGAGGGGGTGGACAATAGGCAAGGAATGAAAGACAGCCAGGACACAGCAAGCCCGGATGAATGATTGGCTCATTAGCTGGTCTAAAACAGTCAGGAGGACCTGGTTGGGAAGAAAGATAGTGTTTGACTTTGGATTTATTGACATTTAAGGAGAGGCTGCCTAGCAGGCAGGCAGTTGGATCTATTGCCTGAGTTTTAGAGCACCAGATGAGGTTTGAAACATAAATCTAGAAATTCGTTTTCATACATTGAAAATGAAACTTTCATTTATATAAAATTGATTCACCATAGGAGGGGCATAATTTATGAATATAACAATATCCACAGTCTCTCTCTCTCTTTTTTATGATTGAGAGCGTGTATGGATGCTTGTGTGTGCATAAGAGAAAACAAGAAGCACCTTTAACATTTCTGTCACGCTGCAGTCCCCATGCCCCAGCCCTCCAGCTTCTCAGGATCCTAGGAGCCTGCCTTCTCTTCTGCCCCGACCTGCATGTTTCAGGCTGACCCAGGGATCAGAACCCACAGCTGGCCATATGGCTTCCAGCCTTGCAGGGCACCGGTGTCACGGTTGCAGCACAGTAGCTGGGTCTTCATTAATATCTGCCAGGCCCTCTGTAGTAGGTCCTTGCCTGTTTCTTGTACAGTGTTCTCCTGTGGTCACAGTGGTCCAGCTGCACTGCCCTTCTTTCTGTTCTTCCACATACCCATCTAGGTCCTCCCTCAGGGCTTTTCTACTATTCTTTTCTTTTCCCTTTCTCTCGGTAGAGGGATAAGAGTACAGAGAAAATAATTCAGAAGTAGTTTCTGAGGAGTGGAGCAAGGTCTAAGACATCCTTGCTAAAGTGTGGGAGTATGGACGGGCATCTGAAATGCGTTGGCAGTGGGAGTCTTTCAAGTCGAAATCCTATTAACCTGAAGACACTGAATACAACATGTTGGTCTTACTCGGTGTACCACAGTATTCAAGTCTGTTGGCCAGAGATCCCAAAGCATGGTAGTTCCCCTCCGCCTGGTGATCTGGTGATGGGGAGGTGGAAATTGACCTGTGGAGTATAACTTGACTTGGTGGCTTGAATCGTTGCCATCCATCCTGTCAGCACTTTCAGACACACATATACACAGGTGGGAAACTTCCTTCGGTGAGAGTCATTGGCAGATTATTTCAGAAACTTCTGGTGTGAAGAAACAACATGAAAACAGCAGAGAAGTTAGCTGTGTGTCAACTTCAATACATTATTGGAGATGGCTACTCTTTATGAGCTGCTGTCGCCACTCCTTAAGTGGTGAAGGTGGTAGTGAATAGAAGTAATACTCTACACACAGATCCTTAAAATGTGGATTTAAAAAATCTGTACCGTATTTTTCCCCAGAAAAAAAAGTATTCGTTTCTTCTGATTATGTATTAATTTATGGGGCGGAGGAGGAAGGAAAGTATAAATGAAAAAGTAAACCCCACCACACAGTTTATTACAGTTAACATTTTCTGAACACCTTATTGGGCCTTTCCCTAAATGTATATGTTGGGGCCAGCAGGTGGTGTGGTGGTTAAAGACGTTAGATTCCCACATGGCCAACTGTGGTTCAAATCCTAGACCTGGTGGCATGCTTTCTCTGTCTGTCTCTCTGGCCAGATTAAAATAATAATAATAATAGTAATAATAATAGTAATAATAAGTGGAATTAAATAAATAAATAAACATCCTTTTAAAAATGTGTATGTACATGTAGATATTTATATCTTTACAAAAATTTGATTAAATGTGTTATTTTAAAAATTGCTTTAAAAATTTAGTATATTATAGACCCCTTTTCATGCCAGTAAAACAACAGTCACTTAAAGTATGTAGAGGGCTAGTCCTATGGCCTGATGGTTAGGGAGCCAGATCCCACAGCCAACCGTGTGATTTAAATCCCAGTCCTAGAAACTTGAAAAACACTCCGGGGCTGTGCATGCCTCGAATCCCAACAGGATGAAGTGATGGAAGAGAAGGAGTGTGGTCACAGCATGGTGGGGTACTTCCTCCCTCTCCCTCTGTCTCTGTCTCTCTCTGGTGTGTGTCCCCTCTGGCAAATAAAATAGAATTCTGTTGGATGGATACATCATATTTAATTGACCATTTCCCTACTAGTTAACTTTTTTCCCCATTTTTTTTCACTTATAAATGATAGTATAGTAACGTCCTTATGTATAAGATATACACCAATCAGATTGATTCCTGAAGTGGAATTGCTGTATTAAAAGGTGTGCAGTTGATACATTTTTTCACAAGTGATTCCTTAAATATTATAATTGAAAAGGTATTTGGGGCCAGGAGGTGGTTAAGTGATAACACAATTGGACCCAAGAAGGGAGGTTTCCCTGGCGTGCACATTGGCCTTCCTGTACACACACTGGGTGAGCACAGGCCCCTGGCCTGCCTGGCTGAGGCTGTGGGTGGATCACAGAGTGAAGACTTTCTTGGGGTGTCTGTCTCTCTCTCTCTGTCTCTGTCATGAGAGAAATAAACAAAAACTTACCAAAAAATAGATATTTAAAGGCCAGCAGGTGGCATAGAGGTTAAGGCAGCTGGATCCCACATGTCTGACCATGCAATTTGAGCCTTGGGCCCAGTGACTTGAAATACATGCCTCAAATCCTAAGATGAGAATGGAGGAGTAGGGGTTGTAGCATGGCCATCCCTTCTGGGTGGTGATTTCCCTCTCTCTCTCTCTGTCGCTGTCCAGTGACCATACATGCCCTATAGCAAAACGTAAAAAAAAAAAAAAATTTTTTTTTTAAATTTTTGAACAACACTAAAGAATTTCTTTTTTTTGAGAGGTTTTTGCTATAGGGCGTGTTCGCTCACCAGAAAGACAGAGAGACAGAAAGCGAGAGATCACCCCTCAGGGGGGATGGCCACGCCACAATCGCTTCTCCTCCATTCTTCTCTCGGGATCTTGGGCATGCACGCACACACGCTTGGTGTGAGTTTAAGCCACCGGGTCCGGGACTCGAACTGTGGTTGACTACATGGGAGTTCAGCAACATAGCCATTATGCTAACTGCTGGTCCTAACACTAAAGAATATTTTAATAAGGGAAAAGTCAATTTTATTCTTTTTAAAATTTTATTTATCATTATTATTTTTTAATTAGCTATAGGGTATGTGCGCTTACCAGAGAGAGACGGGAAGGAGGATAGGCAGGGCAGGAAGTGAGAAAGCAAGCCACCAGGTCTGGGACTGGAACCACAGTGGCCAAGTGGGAGTCCGGCGCCCTAACCACCACATCACCTGCTGCCCCCCCTCCCCCATTTTATTTGTATATCAACTATTTTCTTCTTCCCATTTGATAAGTTTTAGTTTTTAAGTACCTATTCCTAGCTCTCACTAGATCTACAGAAAGAAAACGTGGGTGTAAAGAAAGACATTACAGAAAAATTGGAATTCTGGGCATCCTTTGTTAATTGTCAGCTAATGTTCTAACTGACATTTGTTACCTGCCAAGAAAGTGTCAATAAGTATGGTTGGAATTCAAAGTGAACTGTGGAGGTTAGGGAATACTTCTGAGCAAGAGTACGACTTGACCTGGATCTGGAAGAATAATATTCAGTTAGGATGCAGGAGAACATTCTTGGCTTTCAGAGTAGTATGAATAAAATTTCTTTTTAAGAGAGAGAGTTTTGCTATAGGGCACATACACTCACCCGAGAGAGTGAGAGAGACAGAGACAGAAAGTGAGAAATCACCACCCCCCCAGGGGGGATGGCCACATTGTGGTCCCTTCTCCATTCTCCTCTGGGATCTTGGGTGTATGTGCATATGCACCTGGTGTGAGTTTTTAGCCTTCTGGTCCGGGATTTGATCCACAGTCAACTACGTGGGAATCCCACAACATAACCATTATACCATCTGCTGGTTCCAGCATAAATACATTTTGAGAAAGGCATATGGGGGCCAGCATGGGGCCTAGCAATGGTACTGGACTCTGGTGGCTTGAAAAATCATGCCAGGTGTGTGTGCATGGATGCACAAAATCTCAAGAGGAGACTGGAGGAGAAGGGATTGCAGCATGGCCATCCCCCTGGGGAGGGGGTTGATTTCTCACTTTCTTTCTCACTGTCTGTTTCTCTCCAACAAGCCCAAGCACCCTATGGCTAAAACCTAAAAAAAAAAAAAAAAAAAAAAAAAAAGGGCATACGGTTGTATAGATGAGCTGACAAACAGGCTAGAGTCAATTGGAGGGTAGGGTTTGTGTTGTGGTATAGTGGAGAGGCTTGTATGGGAGTTAAGTTACATCCCAGAGGACTGGTTTTATGTTTAGTACATCTGAAGCTCTACAGTATGGAACCATAAGATAAAGCAGGTATGTAGGTGTGGCCTAATTTTAGACAAATTTGGTACACTGAAGTATCTTTTTATAAGAAATACAGATGCGGGAACCAGCAGTTAGCGTAATGGCTATGTCGCTGGACTCCCACGTAGTCGACCGCGGTTCGCGTCTCGGACCCGGTGGCTTAAATCTCACGCCGGGCGCATGTGCATGCGTGCCCAAGATCCCGAGAGGAGAATGGAGGAGAAGGGATTGCGGCGTGACCATCCCCCCTGGGGGGTGATTTCTCGCTTTCTGTCTCTATGTCTCTCTCTGTCTGTCTGGCGAGCGCACGCGCCCTATAGCGAGGACCTCTCCAAAAAAAAAAAAAAGAAATACAGAAGCAGGATTTTCACGCCGGGCGCATGTGCATGCGTGCCCAAGATCCCGAGAGGAGAATGGAGGAGAAGGGATTGCGGCGTGACCATCCCCCCTGGGGGGTGATTTCTCGCTTTCTGTCTCTATGTCTCTCTCTGTCTGTCTGGCGAGCGCACGCGCCCTATAGCGAGGACCTCTCCAAAAAAAAAAAAAAGAAAAACAGAAGCAGGATTAGTTGTTTATATGTAAATTATTTAAATGAAGAACTTCCCAATACTTAAATATTTATTTTACTAGATATTTGATGGGATTGTTGTAACTCATGTGGATTGCAGTTCTTCTGTAAAATCAAAGGGTTTAGACAGGGTGGTTTCTGAGGTCTTTACTGGCACTTACATCGTTACTTAACTTACTAAAAATATGTTCATTTTGTGGGACCAGCAGATGGCGAAATGGTTAAGTTTCTGGACTCCCACGTAGTTGACCACGGTTTGAGTCTTGGACCTGGTAGCTTAAAACTCACACCGGGTGTGTGTGTCTGCGTGCCCAAAATCCCGAGAGGAGAATGAAGGAGAAGGGATTGCGGTGTGTCCATCCTCCTGGGGAGTGATTTCTTGTTTTCTGTCTCTGTCTCTCTGGTGAGTGCATGCATCCTGTAGCAAAAATCTCTCTCTCTTAAAAAACAAACTTACTTTATTTTGTGAAAATTGGCCTTAAGTCAGTCTGGTACCCTCTTAGGCACAATAATGTACTCCCATGTCTGTGGGAGCAAAAATCCTCAACTGGATGATTCTCTGTTGACCTCCCAGGTCTAGATTAACTCACCTTTGGAAATTCAGTTGTTCTCATCTATTAATTCTCAATGACATTTGGAGATTTTCATTTGAAAGAATTTTATGGCTTAGACTGAGGCACAAGAGGATACTGTGAGGTCTGGGGGAATTATTATATAATAGTTTTTAATTAGCCTTGTACAAATTATCCATCAAAATTTATTTCATGCTGTCTTTGTTTTATCTTAAATTCACTCCCACAGTGTCTTTAGTGTATGTCCAGGCTATGAGTAATTATTATTTGTTCAGCCACACTATGATGTTTGATATAAATCTATAGGAAAAATTACATAATACATTCCAAAGTAAGATATTAAGGATTTCTTCTTTACTATCTTTTTTGAATTATGCATTTCACATTTTATGTCTAGTATAGAATTGACTAGTACTTTTTAAACTTAAGGACTCTCTCTTTAAAGTACATAACCATATTCAAAGATAACCAGTGGCATACTTTTAACTTCTGCTTAGCATTATATTCTTTTCACTAAAGAATATAAAAATTGTACCGCTTTTGACCAGGGTGTTGCCTTTTAGGAAGAACCAGGGTAAGGTGGTCATGAGGTGACCAGCTTGCTCTTCAGACAGGCCTTCTCAGGATGCCATTAACGTGGCTGGGACTTCAATATTCAGGATCAGTTTCTCAGTTTTGCTAGTAAACAGTTTCTTCAGTGTCATCAGAGTTGATTGGTCTTAGGAAAAGTAGCTAACCAAATAAACAGAGAGTCAGCAGGTACTGCCATTTTATTAATGTACATGGAATAGTAGTATTTTCCATGACCTATAAGACATGCATGTTTAGTTCATCCCCTTCTAGTACCAGGGTGTTAGTAAATACCCGTAATAGATCATTTTACTGAGTGCTTACTCTGTGCCAGGCATTGCATTTAGTTTATATGTATTTAGCTAATTTAATCCTCACAGTCACCTTATCTGTTTCACAGAAGAGGAGTTCGAAGCACAAAGAAGTTTTAAAGTAGCTTGCTTGAGCTCATGCAGTGAGTAAACGTATTGCATTGTTCTAATTGGAAGATCACTTGGGGACTGGCCCTGTTGCTCACTGAGCAGAGAAAGCCAGATCCTACATGGCTGACCAGGATGTGAGTCCTGGCTCTAGAGTTTATGCTCTGGGCATGTGTACAAGTGCCCAGGATCCTGACGGGATGGAGAATTGGAGGAAAAAGGGTTACAGTGAGATCAGGCTCCATTGGGGAGTGCTTTCCCTCTTGCACACATGTATGTGGCATAATAAAAGAAATTATACACACACACACATCACTTGGTGAGCACAAAATCTTAGCAGAGAGAAATAAAAATCCTTGAGGTCATCTTCTGGATCATGGTATTAGTATATTAACTCATCGTTTTCTTTCTTTTTTTTTCCCCAAACGTTTATTAAGCATCTACTATTTGTAGGCATTGCCTAGACACCAGGGTTACCAGGGTTAATACATGTAGTAAATACCCTCCAGGGATTCTCAGTCTAGTGGGAAAGAAAAATAATTACAGTAGAAAGAGATCTACACACGGAGAGTGAGGAGGAAGCATTTAATTCTACTTGGAGAGATCAGATGTTTACAAAGATGGAAAAGCATTCTAGGTAGAGGAAATACTTTCAGATACCACAGGAAAAGAAACCCCAGCTTACTCAATTTGTAGGCGTGGAAGAAGAAAATATCAAATTTAAATAATGCTGTAGTAATGGTATTTGTTGGTTGGGAGGTGAAGAGAAACAAATGAGTTTAGATGTATTTATGTCTGAGATAAAATTGCCCAGATGTGATGGACTGAATTGGGAGGTCAGAAGGTTTCTGGTTGAGCACCTGAGAAATGGTAAGTAAGCTCTGGAAGACGGTCAGGCTTTGGAGGAGAATGGGCTTCCACGCTGGACTTGATGGGTTTGAGACATCGCAGTGGTTGGTTTGCAGTACAGAAGAAAGGCAGGCATGTAAGTGTTAAATGATCCTGTGGGAATTAATGAATGGATGAGACCGGAGAGTGTGTGGATTAGCTAGAAAGCAAAAGCAAGAGTGAAAGGTACCAGTATTTCTCTGTTTTCAGTAAATACTTATTTAAATTTTTAGGACCCATTTTATCTACTTTTGACTTGATAGGAAATGTGTCTTACAGAACAAATGCTTTAGATAACTCTTATTTGTGGTGGTTTTCTTAAAATTCATCCCCAAATTGTTTTGTGTCTTATGGTGTTAGAGATGTGACATAAGGTATCTGTCAAAATTCAGAGAACTGTACAGCAATAAGTAAATTTTACTTTATATAAAAATTGAAGGCCAGCAGGTGGCATGGAGGTTAATTAAGGTGGCCGCATCCCAAATGGCCAACTGTGCAGCACAAGTCCTAGACCTGGTGGCTTGAAAAATCACACTGGGAGTGTGTACCTCATGCCCAAAATAGCAAGAAGAGAATGGAGGAGAAGGGATTGCAGCATGGCCATTCCCCACTGGAGGATGATTTCTTGCTTTCTCCGCCTGCCCCTCCTCCTCATGAATGTGCATACCCTATAGCAAAAACCGGGGAGGTACCCACAGTTTATCCCAGAGTTCTGAGGATACTTCGCTCTTACACCCCTGTAACAGGATATGGTTATATCTTTTTAAAAATTATTTGTTTAACTTTATTTATTGTTATTATTTCTTAATTTGCTACAGGGTATGATACTCACCAGAGAGAGACAGACAGAGAGAAAGCAAGCCGCCAGGTCCAGGACTTGAATCTCAGTCGGCCATGTGGGAGTCCATCACCTTGACCACCACGCCACTTACTGGCCACAAGATTATATCTTGGACAACATTTAAAATTCATTTGTGCTTCTCCAAATGTTTTCACCAATCCTTTGACTGTGTTCACAAGAAAGAAAACCGATGAATTTAAACTGATGTTTTCTTCTTAGTTTGTAAGTATGTATGTATGTATGTACTTATTTATTTATTTACTGATTGATTGACAGGTTTTTGCTATAGGGCACGTGCGCTCGCCAGAAAGACAGAGAGAGACAGAGAGACAAAAGTGAGAAATCACTCCTTGGCGGGGGATGGCCACTCCACAATCACTTATTTTCCATTCTCCTCTTGGGATCTTGGACACTCATGTATGCATGCCCAGCGTGATTTTAAGCAACGAGGTCTGGGACTCGAACCATGGCCAAACTACATGGGAGCCCAGCAATATAGCCATTTTGCCAACTGCTGGTCCCAGTTGTTATTTTTAAAAACATTTTTCCTATGCTAGCCCATGGCCTAGTGGTTAGGGTGACTGGATCCCATATGGCTTACTTCATGGTTTGAGTCCTTGGCCAGCTTGAAAAACATACCCATGGGCTGGCAGATGGAGTAGAGGTTGGTTGGCGTGGCTAGATTGTATATGGGAACTGTGTGATTCCAGCCCCAGCCCCAGTGGCTTGAGAAACATGCTGGACGTCTGGGGGTGCGTGTGTGGG
>NW_006204028.1:1007175-1043440 GCF_000334495.1 Tupaia belangeri chinensis | reverse complement strand
GGTGTGTGCATCCAAAATCCCAAGGGGAGAGTGGAGAAGAGATTGCAGCATGGCCATCTGCCTGGGAGGTGCTTTCTCACTTTCTCTCTTTCTTTGGCAGGCACATGCATCCTATAGCAAAAACTTAAAAAAATTAAAAAAAAGGAAAGACACACCGGGCATGTGTGTGTAAAGTCCCTAAAGGAGAAAATAGAGGAGACAAGATTGTAGCGGGACCATTTTCCATTTTTTCTGTTTATTAATTGCCAGAAAGCATGTATGTTGATGAGAGAGAGAGAGGGAGGGAGGGGGGAAAGAGAGGAAAAGAAAGTGAAAGCACCTTCCAGTGGGGCAAGGTCATACTGTAATCCCTTCTCCTCCATTTCTCCATCCCACTGGGATTTTGGCCACACACACACACACACACACACACACACACACGCCCAGCTTGTTTTTCAAGCTGTTGGGGCTGGAATGCAAGCTATAGTTGGCCACGTAGGATCTGGCTTTCTTAACCACTAGGCCATGGGGCTAGTTATTCATACTTGAAGAGGAGCTGATAAGAAATGACCTGAAAGTCCACAGGCTGATGGTAAGCACTGCATTGATTCCAGGCTCTTTTTTTCCCAGTAAGTTGTGAACGATTTCACCCCTGATATCTTTGGTTTGTTTTAAACTAATTTTTTTTGAAACTTCCTTTTTTAATAAGTTTTTCATCTCCTTCAACTATGGTAGGAATGGAAATAAAGGTCAAATTTCATTCCAGAATAGAGAATGAGGATAACTGGATAGATATCTTTATTCCAACTATAATATTGCCAACTATAATATAAAAATGCTTTGAATGAAATAAATTAACATCAGTTGTATAAGTCAAAGTTGCTAGATATGAGACATCTACAGAAATGTTTGGCTTAATCATAAATAATAATAGAAAAAAATATCAGTAACATTGTACATCAGTTAAAACTACTTACTTTTGAAGTTTTTTTGTGTTGCTTGATATGATTGGATAAACTTTCCTGGCAGTTATGAGCAGTAACCTGTAAACATGCGCTCTTGGTTACCATACTGTCTTCAGCCAATGATGAACTGTTACTTTCTTCTATGTCATAGTAGCTTGCCGTTTATCATAGCAACCCCAAACATTGTTTTACTTTGTTCTTGACAGTATTAGCAAGCTCAGTGTTAAACTGAATGTCTTTGGATTTGATTTTTGGATTAGTTTCAAGTAGTCATTTATTTTTTTCTCTTTGATCCACTGCCTCTTAATACCAGTCTCAAATCCAAGACATGGATTCTTGTGTGTCTTGGAAACGATAATTATTTCATTTTAGTCTGAGGCCTGCCTCTTTAATTCTATGATTGGAATATTTATTCTTTTTGGTTTGAGTTTTTTATTTAGAAATTCTTAACCTAAAATTTTTAGCTATTAATCTGTGAAATTCATCCTGGGATGCTAAACTCTATTTGGTAGAATTGCCAGCATCTAGAAGACTTTTCATTTTTCTTTAGCCGCAACTAGTCTTAAAAGGCCTACCCAACTCATATTCCTGCAGGTAAGAGTGTCTTTATTAGTGGTAGAATTTGGGGACCTCCTACATAATTTTTTTATAATAGATGAGCTGGATGATTGCCAAATAGCCTTTAAATTTCACTTTCTGCTCCATTTATTGGGTCATTGGGAAAGTCATGATGCATTCTTACATATAAAACCAGAAAAATACGTCATGACTTTCCTTGCAACCTAATAGTTACTAACTCCCCCACGCTTTTCCAGTTGTTGCCCTGTTGGGTACCTGGAACTGTCTGCTCTGAGCCCAGTGTCTGCAGCTGGACTCTATCAGTACTTTGTGGTGTAGTCAGAACAAGGACTAGAAACTACCCTCATCTGAAAGAAATGTTTCTGGCCCTCAGTGTAGGACTTGTGCTTGGTTAACTTGGTTTCTGCAGAACCATTTATTTTTGTTTTTTAGAGAGAGATATTTACTTTAGGGCATGTGCACTTGCCTGAGAGACAGAGACAGAAAGCAAGAAATCACCCCCCAGGGGGAATGGCCATGCTGCAGTCCCTTCTCTTTCATTTTTCTCTCAGGATCTTGGGCACGCATACGTGCCCAGCATTGTTTTAAGTCACTAGGTCTGGGACTTGAACCACGGTTGACTACGTGGGAGTCTAGCAACTAACCATTATGACATCTGCTGGTCCCCGCAGAATCACTTACAACCATTTCTTGCTTCTTTTTCATTAGGTGTATGTAAGTTGGCTTTGACTGTGAGTGCTTCCTGTTAATGCTTAAAACTGAGATTTGTGTTTTCATTATCCCCAATAATAGAAGAGACTAGAGGGCAGGGTTTTTTTTTTTTCTTTTCTTTTTTTAAGGTTTTTGCCATATGGTGTATGCACTCACCATAGAGAGACATATAGTTGCCTTAACCTCCATGCCACCTTCTGGCCTTTGATAGCATATTCTAAAAGATGTAATAAATATTTATAATAGCATGTAATAGAAAAATCAAGTGTGAACTTAGTGCATGTTTATTTTGGTTTTAGGAACTCATATCTTCCCCCCTCCCCACATGCAGACACACCTACACTTTTAGGGTTGTCTTTATGTGATTCTTTACAAAATACTTCCTGTTGAAATTAAGATGATAATTTCTGAAGTGGATGCTGTCAATTAATTTAATAGTTACTCAATAGAAACTACTTTTTAATTAAAAAACACTTTAATTTGCTTCCTGTGTACTTTATTAACACAGCTCACACCTCTGGAATTACACACTGTCTCATTTAATTTGAGAGTAACAGCTGAATTAATAGAGATCCTATGTCAGTGACAAAGACAAGGTACTAACTTCACTTTTCACTGTGCTGATAACCATCTTTGGATAAATGCAAGATTATATGTAGAGGACTTAGCATCCTCATCTAAAACAGAACTAGGCCTTCTTGGGATTCATAGAATTTGCAGTACAAGTTGTCCACTTACTCGACTTGAATAGAAATTTATTTTCTGTCAGTATCTTCTCTTACAAGCACTGCAAGGAAGTATCAACGTACACTTTTTTTTATTGTCAGAGAGCAGGCCACTTGTGCATAAGAGTGTGGGTGTGAGCACATGCATTTATCCTGTCAGGATTCTGGGCACACATAAATGCACACACACCTGGTATGTTTTTCAAGCTGGTGGATCTGGGACTTGAACTGTATGGTCGGCCATGTAGGATGTGGTTCCCTTAACCCCCAGGCCATGAGGATAGCTCAGTCTTTGTGACTTCTAAATGGCTTGTTTAAAGGCAAAATGTACTGTAAAAGATGTAGGAATTTGTCTAAGAGAGGAAATTTTATACATTGAGAACTGTCAGTTCTTGAAAATATGAGCAGTTCTTCTTTTAACTATAAGCTGAGTCTTTTTCTAGCTCTTGAAACTAGAAACAATTTCTCTGTATTCAAACCAAGCATAGAAATCGGTAATGGTGGGATTGGCAATTCAGCATGGGACTAGACATTCAAACTGCATTCAATGAATATTTTTTATGGTTGGTTGACTTTAAGGCTTGAAACACATTTACTAGTACTAAGACTTAAGATTAAAATCCATCTTTACTTGTGGTTATACTACTAGTATAGGTGGGGAAAACTTACTCTTCCCAGATCTAAATGACCCATAGGCCTTTGTCAAAATTGGTACTCTATTTCACGATTTGATTAGGCCAGTAGGATGAAATCTTTGCTTTGAAGGAAAGTTTTGAGAATATAATAATAAGCCTCTTCACATCTTGAGGATCAGATTCAAATTATGTTTGTGCCATTTCAGTGTGTAAAAAAGTTCGATTGAATTGAAAGGGAAAAAAGGCTATATGGGCCGAGAACAAATAGAGTTGCAAATTTTTATTTGTAGCCCATAGCCTTAGGGAGGAATCCAGTTTGTATAGTCACTTTAATTAATTTTATTGTGAATGTTGACTAAACAGTGGAATTGGGTATCTTGACAGTTGACTTAATTTGAACAGTCACATTAGGTAAGATTGGAAAGTTTGGGGGATGTCACCGTTGGATGTGTTTTCTGGTTTGTTTCTAGTGTCCCTTCTGATATGGAGAGAATTTAATTGATCCACTTGGACTTTACATAACAGGTAAGCGTAATGCCTCATAAATGTGTTCTTGCCTTATTTCAGCTTAACTAATAATCATAATCGAACCCATTGTTCTTAATTATAGTTTGATTGTTTTTCCTCTGATGCATTCTTTTTCTCTTTTAAATTTTATTTATAATAATAATAATATTATTATTATTATTTAACTTGCTATAGGACATGTGTGCTCACCAGAGAGAGAGAGAGAAATCAAGCCTCTGGGTCTGGGACTTGAACCACTGTCAGCCATGTGTGAACACAGTGCCTTAACCACCTCACCACCTGCTGCCCTTGCACATGCATTCTTTTTCCTTTGCCCACACAGAAATTTTTGTACCCACTATCTCCTTTTTCAAGCCCATCTAAGCTCTGCTACCAGCCTCTTGTATACATCATGTTGGGCAAGTCACTAGGCCACTTTGGGGTTTCGTTTCCTTACCTTTAAAACAAAAAAAATAATTTAACTGGATACTATTAAGTTTGTCTATATCTCTAAAAATATCATATCCCTTTATTCATCAAACATTCATGAAACACCTGTGTGCAGGAACAATACAGGGTGCTCTGAGTACAAGTCCCTTGCCTTCAGAGAATGTTCAGGCTGATAGCAAAGAACGCCCTCACTTTTTCAGATCAGCTTAGTCTTTTACTCTGGAAAAATTGTGTAGTATTAGCAGATTTCCTTAATCTTTAGCATTACCCTATAAGACACTTGTTAAAACTGTTAATATTACTTAAATCTTTAATCTGTTAATGAACCCAAATAGGTGCCTAAAGCACAGTAAGGGCAGAACACAGAAACACCAGGATTACAGAGGAGAAAAAGAAAGGCTCTACTGAGCAAGGAGGACAGGAGATGATTCTCAAATTTACTTCTGCTAAAATAAAAAGATAGGATCTTTTGTGGAGACATTTCCCACCCAAGTCCTCAGTCTCTTCCTTATGTGCAAATTAAGGACTGAAACTGGTATAGGTCTGATTTGCTGACCAGAGTCATGGCTCCAGGAGGCTTTCCCTCTGCAGCTGGAGCCAGTCTTAGGTCTCTCAGCCCTCGCCAGGGCCTGTGCCCGCAGGCAGACTTACACAACAAAGCTACTAGGTCTTTCTTTAAAGATTATATCTATATCTATATATATATATAGATATAGATATCTGGGGAAAACAGTCCTGTTTGTGGCATACTGCTCTGAGTATGTGATAATCAGAGGTTAGGCATTTCTTACAAGATCAGGACAAGCTGGGTGAGCAAAAGTGGTTAAAGTTCAACAGTAAACAAGTACTGCTTCAGTAAATCTATTCAGATTTGCTTTATGATTTCATTTCTAAAAGTACTCATCTCTTTAAATTTTTTTTTTTTTTAATTTATGAGCCAGCTTCCCACCCTGGAAAACGAAGCTGGGTGCCCCATTTTAATTTTGATCAGTTGTTTTCTTCAGTTGATAGAAAATAAACTATGGGACCAGCAGGTGGTGTAGAGGTTAAGGTACTAGATCCCACATGGCTGACAGTGCTGTTCTCATTTCAGACCCAGTGGCTTGAAAATAAGCCTTGGGACCAGCAGATGATGTAATGGTTACATTACTGGTCTCGCACGTAGTCAACCATGGTTTGAATCCCAGACCCTGGAGGCTTAAAACTCATGTTGGGTGCATGTGTGTGCGTTCCCAAAATCTCAAGAGGAGACTGAAGGAAAAGGGATTGTGGTGTGGTTTTCTCCCCAGGGGCTGATTTCTCACTTTCTGTCTCTTTGTCTCTGTCTTTCCGGTGAGTGCATGTGCCCTATAGCAAAAATCTCTTAAAGAAAATCAGTGCTGGGAGTGTGAGCATGCATATCCAAAATCCTGAGAGGAGACTGGAGAAAGGGATTGCAGCATAGTCATCTTCCCTGGGAGGTGATGTCTCACTTTCCCTTGCTCTTGCACTCTCTCGTTCTCTTTGACAAGTGCATGCCCCTATAGGGAAAACAAAATAAAACATAAAAAACAGGAAAGAAAAGAAAAAATAGAAAAGAAATTATGTACCATAGAGTAAGACTCAGAAAAACGATTTATTTATTTATTTATTTATATTTTGGAGAGGTTTTGCTATAGGGTGCGTGCACTCGCCAGAAAGACAGAGAGAGACAGAGAGACAGAAAGCGAGAAATCACCCTCCAGGGGGATGGCCATGCCGCAATCCCTTCTTCATTCTCCTCTCGGGATCTTGGGCATGCATGCACATGCACCTGGCATGAGTTTAAGCCATCGGATCCAGGACTCAAACTGTGGTCAACTACATGGGAGTCCAGTGACATAGCCATTACGCTACTTGCTGGTCCCATGAATGATTTCTTTAAGGCAAATAAAAAATAAAGGCAGAGTCGGGCCAGCAGGTGGCATGCAGGTTAAGGCTGCTGGATCCCACATGACCAACCGAATTGTTTGAGTCCTGGACTCATCAGTTTTTAAATGGCAGGCACATGTACATGTCTGCCCAATATCCTTTTTTAAAAATAATTATTTAATTTTATTTATTCATTCATTTATTTCCATTTGACTAAAGAAAGACAGAGAAAAGGAAAGTGAGAAAGCAAGCCAAGTCTGGGACTCAGACTGTGGTCGGCCATGTGGGAGTGTCCAGTGCCTTAACCACCATGCCGTCTGCTGGCCCCTGCCCAGTATCCTAACAGGAGAAGAAGGGGTTACAGTATGGCCATGAGTTCTCACTTTCCATCTTTCTCTCTGTATGTCTGTCTTCCTTGAGCTAACACACCCTCTAGCAAAAAAATAACAAACTAGAAAGAAAAAGCCTAGAGGTGTGATAATATAATTTTATATCTATATATAGTATGTAAACTGTAAATATTCTATATAAGATATATGATATATAGAAAAGAGGCCTAAGAAAAATGCTAGAAAAAAATGTTTTTAGAGAGATTTTTGCTGTAGGGCACATACACTTGCCAGAGAGACAGAAAGTGAGAAATTACCCCCAAGGGGGATGGCCCTGTCACAATCCCTTCTCCATTCTCCTCTTGGGATCTTGGGCACACATGCATACGTGCCAGGTATGAGTTTCAAATCTCTGGGACTTGAATGGCAGTCGACCATGTGAGAGTCCAGTGCCTCAACCATTACACCACGGACTGGCCCCTAGAAAAAAATTTCCAAGATTATAGCTTTGTTTAAATTTTTTTTCCAGGTTTTTGCCATAGAGCACGTGTACTTGCCTAAGAGAGGCAGAGAGAGACAGAGAGGGAAAGTGAGAAAATACCCCCTGGGGTATGGCCACACTGCAGTTCCTTCATTCTCTTGGGATTTTTGAGTATGCGTGCACTCACACCTGGTGTGATTTTCAAGCCATCAGATCTGGGACTCAAACCATAGTCTACCATGTGAAAGTCCAGCACCTTAACTACCATGGCACCTGCTAACCCCCTCTGTTTAAAAATTTTCGCACTCAAAGGAAAAAGAGAAGGCCAGCAGATGATGTGGTTGGGGCTCTGGACTCACCTGTGGCCAACTATGGTTAAGAGTCCCGGATCTGGCAGCTTGCTTTCTCACTTTTTGCCTCTCTCTCTGTTCTCTGTTTCTCTCTGGTGAGTGCATGTGCTCTGTGGAAAATTTAAATAATAATCATGATAAAATAAAAATTCAATAATTTTTTAAAAAGAGAGTTTGATAGATGCTACTGGACCTGCGTGACTTTGTAATCCAGAAGATGATTGGACTATAGACAGTGTAGAGGACTCATTCATGTGAAACATTCATAGAAGGGGGAGGAGTGGGACTGCTTCCTTTGACTATGGTCATAGAAGACTTTTTTAAAAAGAGGTTAAAGGGACCAGCAGTTAGAGTAATGGCTATGTCGCTGGACTCCCACGTAGTCTACCGCGGTTCGAGTCCCGGACCTGGCAGCTTAAACTCTCGCCCGGCGTGTGTACATGCGGGCCCAAGAATGGAAGAGAAGGGATTGCGGAGTGGCCATCCCCCCTGGGGGGTGATTTTTCGCTTTCTATCTATCTCTTTGTCTCTGTCTTTCTGGTGAGCGCATGCATCCTATAGCAAAAACCTCTCCAAAAAAAAAAAAAAAAAGAAAGAAAAGAAAGAAATAAAACCCCAGAAGTGTAGATCTGGGAGAATGATCTTCCAGGCTGAGGAAAGATAGTGCAGAGGTCCCAAGATGGAAATAAGCTCTGTTTGTTCATAGGAAGGCCAGTGTGGCTGGGGTGAAGTTAGTGACGAGGGAGAGGGTAGGCCATGAATTTGAGCTGGTAAGTCAACTTGTTATAAAAGGACCCTATAGGGTCAAATAAAGAGGTTGAATTTTATCCTAAGTGTGTTAAATTAGAAGAGTGACATAATCTGATTTACATTTTAAAAGCTCATTGTGGCTGCTCTTCTGAACAGGAACAGCGGAACAGTGTGGGCTACAAAGGGAGCTGAGAGATCAGTTAGGAACCAGTGAACACCATTCAGATGAGGAAAAACCATGTCTGGGACAGAAATGGATGAATGTGCTGTGTGTTGAGAAGTAGGACACCTGACAGGACTTGCTGATGCCATATGAAAAGATAGGGTTTGGGCTTGAGCAACTATGTTGAAGATCGTGCCATTTCGTATTTTAGTCATGTTAGACACTTCAGATTAAGTCATGTTTCGCATAATGATGTTTTGGTCAACATCAGACTGCAGGCGTGACGTCGTCCCATAAAGAGCATATAGAGCTACCACATAGCCTAGGAGTGTAGTAGGCTGTGGCCTCTAGGTTTGTGAAGTACACTGTGTGATGTTTGGAGGATGAAACTGCCTTAAGACACATTTCTCAGAAGGAGTCTCCATTATTACTGACACATGAATCTAATTTAGGAACGGAGCCTTTTAATTTTGTAAGCTTGTGACAAGGGACAGAGTGAGATCTCTGTTAGGGCACTGATTTCTTGGAAACTCCCAGTCTAGAAAATTACTCTGACATGTTAGAATACTAGACATTTTATTTTAAAAAATTAATGATGATTAAGTGCTAGAGCATGAAAAGTCGTTGTAAAAGATAGATATAAGATCCGTTCCCAGAGTCTGGTCTTGGAAGTGGGCATGAACCTATCAATGATTTGCTGAGGTCTCCATTAATAATAGTGCTGAGAATTCATTAGAACAAAAGAGCATACTTTTCTATGGAGTTGCCACTTGAAAATGAAATAGAAGTTGAAAGCTAGGGTATATAAATGCATCTCCTCACAGATTATTTTTCCAACTCCTACATGTTGAATAAAAGACCACACCTGATTTAAGAATCACCAAATCAAAGGAATGACAAAGTATTGGATTAGGAGTTAAAAGATTTGAGTTCTGAACTCAAGCCCCGTAATAGACATGTGACTGTGACAAATCGAACCTGAGCTTCTGTTTCCTTATTTGTAAAATCTTTGCTCTGCATGCCTGACAGAGCTGTTAAAAATCCCAAATAAGATCATGGGTGTCAGAGTACTTTGAAGACTGTGAAGCATTGAACACTGTGTGTGAGGGAGTGGTTACATAGCCCAAAGTATTTAACTCCAAGGACCTTGGAAGGCCTTTTAAAGCAGACTAGGAGGGTGGGGGAGAGGGGCAGTGCAGAGGCTCTGCCTCCACTGTGAATCTTGGTTTCTACTGGACCACAGTACTCGGCTGTATGGAACAGAGGACTCTGGATAAATTTAAGTGCTATAAAGATGATAAAATGAAAGTTGACAAGGATGTTGATTTTGCTCTTATTTGCTATAGAATGTTATTCTTAGCCATAATGCTAAAATGAAAGGTAGTAAAAACCAGTATTTTTTACTTTTTAAGTTTTTTCTCCTGTATTTGATCTTTTTTTTTGAAAGGTTTTTGCTATAGGGCACGTGCGCTTGCCAGACAGACAGAGGGAGACAGAGAGACAGAAAGCGAGAAATCACCCCCCAGGGGGGATGGCCACGCTGCAATCCCTTCTCCTCCATTCTCCTCTCAGGATCTTGGGCACGCACGCACACGTGCCTGGCGTGAGTTTTAAGCCACCGACTCTGGGACATGAACGTGGTCAACTACATGGGAGTCGAGTGACATAGCCATTACGCTAACCGCTGGTCCCTGTATTTGACCTTTAGATTGTGAGTAGTATTTTGTTTGGTTTACTTGGGAGTATCTTTTTCTTAAGTGAAAAGTATTGGGGCCAGCAACTGGTGTAATAGTTACTTCGCTGGCTTCTCATGTAGTCGACTGGTTCAAGTCCTGGACCCAGCGGCTTAAAATTCATGCCAAAAATCCCGAGAGGAGAATGGAGGAGAAGGGATTGCAGTGTGGCCATCCCCCTCCCCCCCAGGGGTTATTTCTTGCTTTCTGTCTTTCTGTCTCTCCATTGGGTGTATGTGCCCTATAATAAAAATCTCTCTTTAAAAAAAGTGAAAAGTATAACAGGCCAGAGGCTTGCATGCAGTTGAAAGCAACTGTTGGCTAACAAGAGAATGGAAGTGGGGGAAAAAGAAAAAACAGGTTGGGAGGAAAAAGTAAAGCAAGAGGGAGGAAAAACGTGAGAAAAGAAAAAGCTTAAATTATTTCAATAAGTCAAAAAATAAAAGTCTGAAGTGTTCTTTAACAATCTGTCTTTGAGATTTCAGGTACAAAAATTTGAAGTGATTAAAGGAGAGTTTGATCCGTAGGGGAATAAATAAAATTAAGAAAAAAAGGGAGGACAGGTTCCTTCAGAAGGTAGAATGTAGACTGTAGAGAGGAAAGAGAAGGTTCTCTGTGGAAACATGACCTGCAGAAGGAAGTGCAGTCTCTGTGAAGCTACGTGGGGTACTGTGAGCATTGTTTTTGTCTTAAGATGTGCTTTCTTCCTCAAATATATAAAGTTCGTCACTTGACCCCCTCTGCCTAAGTGACCCCAGTGGTGTCTGATTCCCATTAAGTCTAGGGAAAATATTTTGCCAACGTAAGATTTTCATTATTCTGGATATCTGCACTGAAGTCATTGGCTATTTTTCCCTTCACATTTATTTAGAGAGATTTTTGCTATAGGACATGTACACTTGTCAGAGAGAAAGAAAGAAAGCAAGAAATCACCCCCCAGGGGGCATGGCCATGCCACAGTCCCTTCTCCATTCTCCTCTCAGGCTTTTGGGCATACATGCACACGTGCCTGGAATGAGTTTCAAGCCACTGGGTTCATACCACAGTCTACCACTGGGGAGTCCAGCGATGTAACCATTATGTCATCTGCTGGTTGCAACATTTATTTATTTACCTATTGTTGTGATTTTCAGGCCACTGGGTCCAGGACTTGAACCTTGGTCAGTCATGTGAGAGTCCAGTGCCTCAACCCACACGCCACCTGCTGGTCCCAATTCATTGGCTTTTTAAAAATGTACCTCAGACTACATTATTGCCTATTTAAAATATCATCTTGATATTGTTTTGTTGTTTTTGTTTTCTGACTTTTTCAATTTACTGTTTTTCCTTAATTCATTGACTTGGAGCTTAGAGAACAAAAAGTCAAACAACATGAGATTATGACAAACAGTGTCAGCTGAAGTCCTTTTTTTCCGCTTTCTCAATTCTGAATATTTCCCACCCTCACTCTGTAGACAACTGATTGCTATGAATTTAGTATATATCTTTCCAGTGTGGATGTGTGTGTGTAGATGTATTGGTTTATGTGTTAAATTTTTATACACATTATATATGTGTTGAACATGCATATGTTTTCATAAATGTAAATCTATAGCAGTCTTTTATTTATGTTTTATAAAGTCTATTCATGTGAGTACATATAGATCTAGGTAGGTCTCCCCTTTTAGCTGTTTCATTTTCATTTCACTGGATGAATATGTCACCATTTTTCAACAACTCTTGATGGGTATTTAAATTACTTCCTTTTTCAGGGGCCATTATAGAAGGAAACTCTAGTGAACAACCTCCATATTTCCCTGCTGACTTTTCTCCTCTCTGTTTTTTGCTTCAGTGATTTGATTTTGTCAAGAACATCTCATTATTTTATATTCTTTCCTTGGTCCAGCACTTCGGTCATTATTGGAGGGAGGGAAATGGATGAGAATAACCATCCATAATTTGGAAAACCAATCCTTTTTTACCAGGGGAAAAACTCTGAGATTTTCTTTCCTTGAGGATTATTTTTGGAATCTGATAAATTTGGCAACTTTGCATTTTGATATCTTGCATATTTATTTTCTCATATCCTCGCATATCTTATAGATGTTTTTCATAACTTCAGTAATTGCTCACCTTTTCCCTTCTAAGTTCCTTTTACTACGAACTCCTATGATACTTTCCACCCAAATGCGGCACCGTTTAGTGATCTCCACTGACATTCGTGCAGTTCCTGTGTTACACGATTCTAACAGAGCTGAAATTTGTCAGTTTCTTGGCGCATTCTTAGGTAAGCATTTTTAAAGTATGCCCTTGCCTTGATTTCAGATTAGAATTGCCGTCTTATATATACATTTTGTTTAAGGACCATTTGTTTCAGTGACCATTGGTTTCACTTAGGAATTTTTTTCTCTGTTTTTTACATTGGTGGAGGGCTCATGTGCTTGCCAGAGAAAGAAACAGACAGACAGACAGGAGGAGGAGGGAGGGAGGGAGAAAGCACCCCCTAGTGGGATGTGGTCAGGCTGTAATCCTTTCTCCTCCATTTCTCTCTCCTGTCAAGATTTTAGGCACACATGTACACAAGCTGCCAGGGCTGAGATTTGAACCATGTGGTTGTCCATGTGGGAATTTCCTTTAACTACTGTGCTACTGGGCCAACCCTTATACTTTTTTTTTTTTTTTAGTCTTTAATTCACTGTGCTTTATTCTCTATTGTGAGGTTGAGTATATTTTTAATTTTCATGCTCCATGTTTTTCTCCCTCTAAACCTGGATCCTGCTCAGAGCTTTGAGCACTTGGAATCCTGAGGTGTTACAAATGAAAACTATGGCCACGCTGCAATCCCTTCTCCTCCATTCTCCTCTCAGGATCTTGGGCACGCACGCACACGTGCCTGGCGTGAGTTTTAAGCCACCGACTCTGGGACATGAACGTGGTCAACTACATGGGAGTCGAGTGACATAGCCATTACGCTAACCGCTGGTCCCTGTATTTGACCTTTAGATTGTGAGTAGTATTTTGTTTGGTTTACTTGGGAGTATCTTTTTCTTAAGTGAAAAGTATTGGGGCCAGCAACTGGTGTAATAGTTACTTCGCTGGCTTCTCATGTAGTCGACTGGTTCAAGTCCTGGACCCAGCGGCTTAAAATTCATGCCAAAAATCCCGAGAGGAGAATGGAGGAGAAGGGATTGCAGTGTGGCCATCCCCCTCCCCCCCAGGGGTTATTTCTTGCTTTCTGTCTTTCTGTCTCTCCATTGGGTGTATGTGCCCTATAATAAAAATCTCTCTTTAAAAAAAGTGAAAAGTATAACAGGCCAGAGGCTTGCATGCAGTTGAAAGCAACTGTTGGCTAACAAGAGAATGGAAGTGGGGGAAAAAGAAAAAACAGGTTGGGAGGAAAAAGTAAAGCAAGAGGGAGGAAAAACGTGAGAAAAGAAAAAGCTTAAATTATTTCAATAAGTCAAAAAATAAAAGTCTGAAGTGTTCTTTAACAATCTGTCTTTGAGATTTCAGGTACAAAAATTTGAAGTGATTAAAGGAGAGTTTGATCCGTAGGGGAATAAATAAAATTAAGAAAAAAAGGGAGGACAGGTTCCTTCAGAAGGTAGAATGTAGACTGTAGAGAGGAAAGAGAAGGTTCTCTGTGGAAACATGACCTGCAGAAGGAAGTGCAGTCTCTGTGAAGCTACGTGGGGTACTGTGAGCATTGTTTTTGTCTTAAGATGTGCTTTCTTCCTCAAATATATAAAGTTCGTCACTTGACCCCCTCTGCCTAAGTGACCCCAGTGGTGTCTGATTCCCATTAAGTCTAGGGAAAATATTTTGCCAACGTAAGATTTTCATTATTCTGGATATCTGCACTGAAGTCATTGGCTATTTTTCCCTTCACATTTATTTAGAGAGATTTTTGCTATAGGACATGTACACTTGTCAGAGAGAAAGAAAGAAAGCAAGAAATCACCCCCCAGGGGGCATGGCCATGCCACAGTCCCTTCTCCATTCTCCTCTCAGGCTTTTGGGCATACATGCACACGTGCCTGGAATGAGTTTCAAGCCACTGGGTTCATACCACAGTCTACCACTGGGGAGTCCAGCGATGTAACCATTATGTCATCTGCTGGTTGCAACATTTATTTATTTACCTATTGTTGTGATTTTCAGGCCACTGGGTCCAGGACTTGAACCTTGGTCAGTCATGTGAGAGTCCAGTGCCTCAACCCACACGCCACCTGCTGGTCCCAATTCATTGGCTTTTTAAAAATGTACCTCAGACTACATTATTGCCTATTTAAAATATCATCTTGATATTGTTTTGTTGTTTTTGTTTTCTGACTTTTTCAATTTACTGTTTTTCCTTAATTCATTGACTTGGAGCTTAGAGAACAAAAAGTCAAACAACATGAGATTATGACAAACAGTGTCAGCTGAAGTCCTTTTTTTCCGCTTTCTCAATTCTGAATATTTCCCACCCTCACTCTGTAGACAACTGATTGCTATGAATTTAGTGTATATATCTTTCCAGTGTGGATGTGTGTGTAGATGTATTGGTTTATGTGTTAAATTTTTATACACATTATATATGTGTTGAACATGCATATGTTTTCATAAATGTAAATCTATAGCAGTCTTTTATTTATGTTTTATAAAGTCTATTCATGTGAGTACATATAGATCTAGGTAGGTCTCCCCTTTTAGCTGTTTCATTTTCATTTCACTGGATGAATATGTCACCATTTTTCAACAACTCTTGATGGGTATTTAAATTACTTCCTTTTTCAGGGGCCATTATAGAAGGAAACTCTAGTGAACAACCTCCATATTTCCCTGCTGACTTTTCTCCTCTCTGTTTTTTGCTTCAGTGATTTGATTTTGTCAAGAACATCTCATTATTTTATATTCTTTCCTTGGTCCAGCACTTCGGTCATTATTGGAGGGAGGGAAATGGATGAGAATAACCATCCATAATTTGGAAAACCAATCCTTTTTTACCAGGGGAAAAACTCTGAGATTTTCTTTCCTTGAGGATTATTTTTGGAATCTGATAAATTTGGCAACTTTGCATTTTGATATCTTGCATATTTATTTTCTCATATCCTCGCATATCTTATAGATGTTTTTCATAACTTCAGTAATTGCTCACCTTTTCCCTTCTAAGTTCCTTTTACTACGAACTCCTATGATACTTTCCACCCAAATGCGGCACCGTTTAGTGATCTCCACTGACATTCGTGCAGTTCCTGTGTTACACGATTCTAACAGAGCTGAAATTTGTCAGTTTCTTGGCGCATTCTTAGGTAAGCATTTTTAAAGTATGCCCTTGCCTTGATTTCAGATTAGAATTGCCGTCTTATATATACATTTTGTTTAAGGACCATTTGTTTCAGTGACCATTGGTTTCACTTAGGAATTTTTTTCTCTGTTTTTTACATTGGTGGAGGGCTCATGTGCTTGCCAGAGAAAGAAACAGACAGACAGACAGACAGGAGGAGGAGGGAGGGAGGGAGAAAGCACCCCCTAGTGGGATGTGGTCAGGCTGTAATCCTTTCTCCTCCATTTCTCTCTCCTGTCAAGATTTTAGGCACACATGTACACAAGCTGCCAGGGCTGAGATTTGAACCATGTGGTTGTCCATGTGGGAATTTCCTTTAACTACTGTGCTACTGGGCCAACCCTTATACTTTTTTTTTTTTTTGAGTCTTTAATTCACTGTGCTTTATTCTCTATTGTGAGGTTGAGTATATTTTTAATTTTCATGCTCCATGTTTTTCTCCCTCTAAACCTGGATCCTGCTCAGAGCTTTGAGCACTTGGAATCCTGAGGTGTTACAAATGAAAACTGTTACTCTTCTCTAATAACACACTCTGCCTGCTGCTAGTGTTTGAGTAGGACTTCCTTTCTTAACAGCTAGTTTGGGCAGCCACCTGTCTCATGAATACATTCGCTATCTTTAAGTATTTGAGAAGAATATATGTGCTTAGTACTTTAAAAAAAAAAAAAACAACTACTAAAAACTTAAAATGGAAACCAGAGTAATAAATTAATAAATATAATTTGAAGATCAGATGCCTATGTATTTTCTCTCAGATCTGTTCTTGCCTCAGGATATGGCTTAGTTCTAAGTATTGTGTTTGTAAAGTGACCTTTGGATCTAGGCTTACTTAAATTTTAACATAGATGAAGTATTCTATGAAAAGAACACACACAGGTCAGCTGTTGGTGTGGTGGTGGAGGTGGCTGGATCCCACATGGCCTGCTGCACAGTTTGAGTTCTCCACCCAGCAGCTTGAAAAACACAATCCCAACAGGAGAAATGGAGAAAGGATTGCTTTGTAGCTGTTCCCCCTTGGGGGGGGGGTTGCTTTCTCACTTTTCCTCTCTCTTTTCTCTCTCTCTTCCTTCTGGTAAGAGCATACTTCCTCTAGCTAATTCAGAAGAAAGAAACTACAAGCACAGGCCCAGCGACAAAACACAGTGGCAGCACACTCTTCTTCCATGCTCGAGCTTGGTGGAGTTTGGTTCCTGGTCGATCTCTGCTGGCCTCCCTGTGTGCATGACACTGGCTGGTTAAGAGTGCGGAGGGGAGGAATGTGGCATGAGACTCTGTGGAGGGTACCTGTCTCTTTTCCATGAAAATGAGGCCTTGTTGAGGGTACTTGTTTCTCTTCTATCTTTCATTAAATAAATAAAAATTTAAAAAATGCACAGGTACTACCTGTATGCTCAGAAGTATCCACCCCATCACTCTGTAGGCAGTTTTTTTGGTAAAAAAGAATTATTTTATTTAAGTTTATTTACTTTTTATTTATTTATTTATTTAAAATAATTTTACCAGAGAGGGACAGGAAGAGAGAGAAGGAAAGAGAAAGCAAGTCACCAGGTCTGGGACTTGAACCACGGTAGGCCATGTGGGAGTCCAGCACCCTTAACCACCATGCCACCTGCCAGCCCTACAATTTTGCTATTTAATTCCCTATGCCGTGGTAATCACTGCGTTTGAGTGGAACTGGTTATCTGCTCTTTGTCACATCAACCCCACGTTTTATGCTGCAGTGTAATGTTCCTATCTTAAATATTTCTTTAAAAGAAAATGATGTTCTTATATGGAATGTTAACATGGAGTTTGTTTTCCCTTCTACTCTGGAGACTCTGCTATAAAACTTTTTTAGTTCGTAAGTCAAAAATATTTTTTTCCCCTAACTGTAGTTACCCTCTTGGGATATTTCATCCGGCTACATAACAGAAGCCTTTATTGCCTCTGTGGGAGTCAAAATAAAATGTAAAGAAGTTTGTTCTTGAAGTTATAGTTTGTTGGCATAATTCTTTCTTTAAAACCCTTTTTTCCTGACCATAAATAAAATGTGCTCTCTTAAACTTAAAAATAGCAAAAGTCCAGTAAAGGAAGCAAGCGCTCAGTCTTAATGCTAGACCTTGTCAAGTAGTTCCCCACGATGGTTCCACCAGTTTGCGCCTGCACTCGCGGCGCATGAGCCTTCTCGTCTCCGCCCCACAGCCTCGTCATTAAAACAGGAACTGCACATTTGCAAGAGGAGAGTGCGATTATGGTTTGTATCAGGTTTTTCAGTCTCAACAGGACTCATTCATATTAATAACATAAACCTGAGCCTTGCTTGTGAGATAAACTGGGTTTTGAGTGGGTAGAGTTATTGTCTAATCTTTCAAGGATGGGGGTATAGAAGAAAAGATTAATTCAGCCATTTATTAAATATGTATTTGTTTCTGGCCTTCCATGTGCCAGATGCTGTCTGAGTGCAGCCACAAAACAGACAAGAATCTGCCTTTGTGGAGCTGGTTTTCCAGTTAGAAGAGACAGATTGTAGCATGGAAGATGACTTTATGTGCTACAGAAAAAATAATGAGGCAGAAATAGGATTGTGGTTGTGAGGGTGGGGATTACATTTTTAAGGGTGTCAAGGAAGGCCTCACAGAGATAGTGACAATTAAGGAAAGAGCCAAGGGAAGTAGGGGAGGAGTTACCCAGACAGAAAGTGGCAAGTGAAAAGCCCTGAGGCAGGAATGGGCCTGTTCTGTGTGAGGAACCTCAGCCAGAAGGTGGGGTGGCTGGAACATGGTGAGCTCAGGAGAGGGTGGAAGATGGGGCCAGGTCAGTCACCGAGGCCAGATTGCAGGGCCTTTTCCACCATGCGAAGGACAATGAGGTGGGAAGTTACTGGCGGTTCCATCAGAGGCTGCATTTGAACTGCTAAACTCGAAAATACTGCAGCCTGGCTTTGCTTCTACAAAAGCTTTTATTTTTCGTAGTAATTTGGGTGTAGGGTTCAGTGGGTGGTCTGGTGCTTGAGACCCTGGACTCCCACTTGGCGAACCATGGTTCAAGTCCCAGACCTGATGGCTTACTTTCTCACTTTCTCTCTCTCTGGTGAGTGCATGTGTCCTATAGAAAAAGAATCTGGATACAATAGGTATTACACTTAAATTCAAAGAAAAGGAAGTATAATAGAAAAAATCCTGCCTATAAGTATTTTTTCTGGATGACCTTCCTTTTTTTTTTTTTTAAAAGAGATTTTTGCTATAGGGCGAATGCACTCTGTAGAGACAGACAGAGAGACAGAAAGCAAGAAATCACTCCCCCGGAGGGATGGCCACACTTCAATCCCTTTCCCCATTCTCCTCTCAGGACTTTGGGCATGCCCACACATGTGCCTAGTGTGAATTTCTGCTAGTTCCAGGATTTGAACTGCTGTCAACTATGTGGGAGTCCAGCGATGTAACCATTATGCCATTGCTGGTTCCAGGATGGCCCTGCTTTATTACTGAGTTTTCATCTTGAATATCTTTGGGAAAAAAAAATGTACTCTGCACGATATTATATTCACCCTTAGATATTTGGGGCTAGATAAATGTCTACTCTGTTAGATTATTTTAATCATGTATGTTGTAAACATTTTTATTATAAAACATGGCACACTGTACAAAACATAATTATATAGTTTAAAGATTAATTATAAAAGGCAAATACCAATATAACCACCAATTAGACCTAGAAATCCATCATTGCCAGCACCCAGAAATCTACTGTGGATCATTTCTAGATTATAACCAATGTCAGGTTCAGAGGGATACCGTCCCTGTTCTGACAGTTGTGATAATCATTTCCTTATTTGTCTTTATGACTTTACACCTAGAATTCGTTCCAAACCAATGTAGTTTTGTCTGTTTTTAAATTTTGCATAAATGGAATAATACAGCATGTGATCTTTTGTGCCTTCTTTCAGAACCTAATAATATGTTTGTGACTTTCATTCACGTTATCTAAATTGTAGTTAAATTTCTTTGCCATGCAGAATTCTGTTATATAAATATACCACAATTTGTGTATCCGTTCTGCTGATGGACACGTGAATCATTTCTGGTTTTTGGCTGCTGTGATGATTCTTATTTACTGGGCTGATAGACATGTCAGGATTTCTCTATAAACTTTATGTTTAGGAGTAGAATTTGCTGGGTCTTCGACTTTATTAGGTAATAATGAACTTCCTGAAGTGATGGCACCAATTTGTCATCCTACCAACAGTTTGAGTTATGTCCCTGTTCAAGCCCTTACCAGTATTGTCAGACTTTTAAAGTTTACCAGTTTGTTGGGTCTGAAAATGTTAATTCTAACTAATTAACTGAGAAACCAAAACCATAAACTTCTAGGAAAAAAAATAGAGTGTGAAGGACCAGAAGTATTGGTTTCTGCTTTAACAATCTGAACCAGGGGCCGATAGGTGGCATGGTAGTTAAGGCACTGGACTCCCATGTGGCCAACTACAGTTCAAGTCTCAGACCTGGCAGCTTGCTTTCTCACTTTCTCTCTCTTCTCTCTCTGGTAAGTGTGTGTGCCCTACAGCAAATTGAAAATAATAATAATAAATAAAATTAAATAATTCTTTAAAAAGCAATATCCCCACAAATATGTATAATTACCATATGTTAATTTAAAAACTGAAAAAAAATAGAATCTGGGCCAACCCATGGCTTAGTGGTAGGGCAGCTAGATTCCACATGGCCAACTGTGGTTCAAATCCCAGACCCAGTAGTTGGCAGACATGTGTGCATGTGTGCCTAAGATCCTGAGAGGAGAATGAAGACGGGATTGTGGCATGGCCATCTCCCCTGGGGGATGATGTCTTGCATTCTGTCTCTCTGGAGAGTGCATGCACCATATAGCAAAAATCTCTCTCTATTCTCAGAGTCAAGAAATTTGTCTCTTTCACCACTGTATTTCAAAGAAGGCCTTCTGCAGTTGATACTCAGTAAATTATTTAGTGAATGAATTCAACCTCATCCCTGCTACTCTTAGCTGAACTGTGTGGGATTTTCATAGGCTTTATTTTATGGTATTTGATCCAAACTGCCCTGTTTTAGTGTCAGTAGTTTGGTATGATTTTGGTGATGGTTCATTTCATTACTGATAGTGACTGGACTTCCTTTTAAAAAAATTACTGTAGCCTAAGAGAAGCTTATTTGTAGTGTGCTAGTGAAAGTATTTACATTTTCAAGAAGAGACCTTAATTTTTTTAAGCTTTTAGTTTTCACTCTGAGACAGAAACAGAGACAGAGAGGGAAAGTAAGATATCAACTCCCCTCCCTCAGGGAGATGGCCATACCACAACCCCTTCTCCTCTATTCTCTGTTGGGGTTTTGGGCACACATACATGAACGCCTGATGTGTTTTATAGCCATCAGGTCCTGGACTCACAGTTGGCCATGTGGGACCCAGCAGTCTTAACCATCATGCCATGAGCTGGCCCAAGATTCTACTTTTAAAACAATCACTAATCCTTGAGACCAGCAGATAGCATGATGGTTACGTCACTGAACTCCCACATAGCAGAGTATGGTTCGAGTCCTGGGCCCAGAGGCTTAAAACTCATGTAGGGCGTGTGTGTATAAATGCCCAAAATCCTGAGAGGAGAATGGAGAAGGGGTTGTGGCATGACCATCCTTCCTGGAGGATGAGTTCTCGCTTTCTGTCTGTCTCTTTCTGTCCCTCTGGTGAATGTATGCAGTCTATAGCAAAAACCTCTTAAAAAACAAAACAAAAGATTAAAAAAACCACTCACCCTTGATTTATCCAGTATTTCATTTATTTTTTCTCACAAAGCTAGATAACACCAGAATTGTTTGCCTAGGTTAGGTTCCTAAAAACCTCACAACCACTCTGAACTTCCGTCTCTGTTTGGAATAGCTCTGTAGGATATGGTAGATTAATATTAGTGTGATGATGTTACTTTGCCAAGATATCTCGCCCTTCTTTGATAAAACCCTTTTTCTCCCTTGTAAAATCAGTGTTAATCCAGTCTTTAGTGACACATTCCATTTCAGTGTGACATTGATTAAAAACATAGGGCACTTGGCTTTGTTTAAGTGTGTCTTGCTTTGTGGCTCTATTTACCCCTCAGAGTACTTTTTTTTTTTCTTTTCCAATTTGCTAGAGGGGGCGTGTTCTTGCCAGGGAGGGAGAGAGAAGGAAAGTGAGACAGCACAATATGGCCATTCTACAGTCTCTTCCCCTCTTTTCTCTTGGGATTTTAGGCTCACATGCCATACGTGCAGGGCTCAAACCATGCTGCTGGGTGAGTTCTAACCACCTCAACCACCATGCCACTGGCTGGCCCGTAGAGCGCTTTCTTAAAAGGGTATTTTGCATAAAAAACTACATCATGATTCTTTCACATTTTGTTAGGGAGCTGGCAAAAGTGGTAGCTCCTCTTTCATAAATGTTGAAATGGAGCGAGTCACTTCATTTATTTTTGCTACTCATAGGCCAGTTCATTAGGAGAACTAGTTTGATTTTTCATTTCTAATGTCTTTTTGAGAAATGACTGAAAAAATAGCACAGAGCTAGTGATGAGATATAAGAATTATTTGGACTCGTGAATCCTTTTTACTAGTCATTTCTTTGCATTGTATCACCTGCTTTTTGTGAAATTTTACCTTTTAAGAATAGCCAAAGACTTATATGAGAGTCAAAGTCTGGTTGAAGCCTGATTCATCATCTCTGTTTCCAACAGAAATTTCCTGTTAGACAGGACAAATTAGAATTTTCCTACTGACTTGACTTGGTGAGTTTTTACATAGTTTTATTTTAAACATAATCACAAGGGGAAAATGCAGAATGAGATGCAAATAAATATTTACCATGACTTTGGAAAGTGCACATCTTGAATGTGATTACCGTTTCATTTCAACATAAATGTTAGGCAAAGTTGAAGTCCTACAAGGTAAGCATGTACAAGATTTTTCTTTTTAATAAGGAGCGTTACAAAACAGTATTAAACCTTTTCTCTAAACAGCTTTTAAAAAAAGTTGTATTCAGGGTCATCAAGTGATATGGTGATGAGGGCACTGGACTCCCACTTGACTGACAGCAGTTCAAGTCCTGAACCTGGTGGCTTGCTTTCTTACTTTCTCTCTCTCCTTCTGTGTCTCTGGTGAGCGCACATGCCCATAGCAATCAAATAATAATAATAAATAAAAGTAAATAATTCTTTTAAACAAAGCTGTATTCCACATCTTCCCTCGTGGAGTAAATGTGGCTGTTCAGTTCTCTGGTGACTACTGTCTATAGGATAAGGCTTTACTCTTAGTTGAGGGTTAGGGTTAGGGGTAGGTTAGGGTTAGGGTTAGGGTTGGATTTAATTTTTTAAATTTAATATTATTTATTTAATTTTAATTTTGATCAGAGATGGACAGAGCGAGAGCGAGAGAAAGTGAGAAAGCAAGCTGCCAGGTCCGGGACTCAAACCACTGTTGGCCATGTGGGAGTCCCCTGTCCTTAACCACTACTCCACCTGCCAGCCCCCAGATTTAAATTTTCAGTCAGTGGTTGGTAATACAGGGTGTGGAGACTTTAGGGTAAGATTATTTTTTCACCCTAATTTCTTAGGGAAATTAGAATTACAGTTTTAGGGACCAGCAGATGGCATAATGGTTACGTCACTTTATTCCCACGTAGTTGATCATGGGACCCTGTACCTTGAATCTCACCAGGTGCATGTGTGTGCATGCCTAAAATCCCTAAAGGAGAATGGAGAAGAAGGAATTGCATGTGACCATCCCCCTGGGAGGGCTGATTTCTCACTTCTGTCTCTCTCTCTCTTTGGTGAGCATACACATTTTATAGCAAAAACCTCTCTTAAAAAAAAATAATATTTTTAAAGAGAGACCTTTAAGCAATTCTTGGGCTTCCTTTCACTCTGTAAAAGGAGTTTGATTTTGAGGAGATTGCTTTTGTGTATTGTACCTTAGAGTGCATCTCTGTATAGCTACTTAAAAATCTTTATAATTTTAAGGAGCATGTTGAATTTTTTACTTTGTAGTATGAGATTTTTGCCTCAAATGGTTATGTATGTTTTTACAGTTTTAAAGAGTCTTATTGGGTGAAATAAGTGTTATTGCATTGTAATCTTTTAAATTCTGACACAGAACAGCAGGAGCCAGGAAATTCTGCTCAGACAGACGTTCTGTCTGACTTTCCCCTGTTTCTTCTGCCTATGTGGTTTTACTTTTTCCTTGAGTCATGAATTTTAGAATGAATGCTTAAAACTGAGAACTCCCTGCCTTTCCTTTGTTCCATTTAGTTTACTTAGGACCTTAACATTGGCATAAAATTTGGCTTATTTTTAATAACTTTAGAAGAAGAAGTTATTTTTCACAGATGGTTTCCAGGTAGGTTCATGGGAATATGTAAATGGTACCGATTTTTCAGTTGAAGACCACAAAGGAGGAGATAAAAAGCATACATAGGCTTCAGTCTCTCATGGTTGGAAGAGAGTCTAGGTACCTTTCCTAAAGGAAAGTGCCTGTAGGAATATTGAATTCTGTACTGTTAGTTAGTATTTAATGCCAAACATAATTGGTTGTCCTTGTAATACACCAGATCTTTTAGAGCAGGTGGGCATTTCAGTTTCCAAGTTAATGAACTCAATATAAATTGTATACTCTAAGACTAATTTATATTGATACTTTCTCATTTCAGATTCATTCCCTGGGCCCCTTCTGTGATCAAATCATGTTGAGCCAGAAAAAAATTTTTTTCCAGTCTTTAAAAACAAAAAAAAAATTACTATAGGGTGTGTGTTTGCCAGAGAAAGCGAGAGGCAAAGAGAGGGAGAAAGTGAGAAAACACGCCCTGGTGGGGATGGCCACGCCGTAGTCCCTTCTCCTCCAGTCTCCTCTCGGGAGTTTGGGTACCCGTGCACGTGCACCTGGCATGTTTTCTAAGCTTCTGGTCTGGGATGTGAACCACCTTGTGGGCCTTATGGGAACCAGCCACCTTAACAATCACGTACCTGCTGGTCCACAAGAAATAGTTTTAAATGGCTTGACTGAAGTATAGATAAGCCAAACAGACGAAGCCAAAGAGAATTACCTGCAGAATTTGGCTTCAGTAAAGGGTAGAGGACCCTGTAGGGTTCTGTCCTCTTTGTTTCATGAATTGACTCTTCTGTTTTTGAATTCTTTGCAGATTGGACATGCTTAAATAGTATTAGGGTCAACCTTTTCATCAGCTTACTATTTAAATTTTATGAGACATAGACATGGTAAAGGGAGCTCTCTCAACACATCTTTGGGACTATTAACTACAGTGGAGTTGTCTTTTTTTTTTTTAAAGAATTATTTGTTTAATTTTATTTATTATTATTATTATTATTTAATTTGACCAGAAAGAGACAGAGAAAGAGGAGGAAAGTGAGAACGCAATCCTAAGGTCTAGGGCTCAAACTACAGTTGGCCATGTGGGAGTCCAGAACCTTAACCACCAGGCCATTGGTGGCCTCAAGTGGAGTCTTGACCATAGGGTTTTTTCCCCCTCTTCCTTTTCCTTCTCCTCTTTTTTTAATCATTTTTTCCCCAGCGCTTGAAATAAGTAAATTTTCTCAACCTAGAGGAGAAATCTTTGATAGCATGTGGGATGTGTTAAAATCTTCATCTTTCCCAAGTTCGTTCTTTGTGGCCCTAGAGATTTTTGCCTCAGCCAGTCAGTGGAATCAACACATGAGTCTAATTTGTGAGAAGAGAGACATTGCTGATTGTTTGGTTTTGCCTTTCTAACTTCATTTCGTAAAGATGTTTTCTTTTGGAACTGAGACCCACTTTGAAGTAAAATAGCCCCTTTATAATCCAGTTTGTTTCCTGATTTGGATTCATGTTGTTTCATTTCAGACATCTCCCAAGTGATGGATTTTGAAAGTGATATGTAGAGAAGCTTAATCTGATGAACCCTCTCTGTGTTTTGTTTGGTTTTGTTTTTTTTAGCAGCTGGAGGAGTTTTTCTTCCTAGCAGGGGTTCCATAATTAACAACAGCAGCACATCACCTGATGGTATTAACCCAGACCTTGTGAAACCTGTGTTGTTGCAGGGACGGTTTATTCTTCTGGAGCCTCTGAGTGGAGACAGTAATTTTCCTCTGATGTGAATATCATTTGTGCTGAAATTATTATAAAAAGCAATGAAGTCTTTTTTTTTGTTTTCTTTTTGGTGGAGAGAGAGAGTGTGTGTGTGTGTGTGTGTGTGTGTTTTAGAGGTTTTTGCCTTGGAGTGCATGCACTCACTGGAAAGAGAGACAGAGACAATGACAGGAAAAGTGGGAAATCACCCCCCAAGGAGGAATGGCCACACCACAATCCCTTCTCCATTCTCCTTCTGGGATATGGGTATGCATGCACATATGTATGGCATGATTTTCAAGCCACTGGGTCCAGGACTTGAACTGCAGTCAGCCATGTGGAGTCCAGCATATAACCACTGTGCCATCTATCTGCTGGTCGTGTGTGTGTGTGTGTGTGTGTGTGTGTGTGTTGTTTTAGGGGTTTTTGCCTTGGAGCATGTGCACTCACTGGAGAGAGACAGAGACAATGATAGGGAAAGTGAGAAATCACCCCCCACGGGGAAATGGCCATGCCACAATCCCTTCTCCATTCTCCTCCTGGGAACTTGGGCATGCATGCACACACGCATGGCGTGATTTTCAAGCCACTGGGTCCAGGACTTGAACCTTAGCCATGTGGGAGTCTAGCGATGTAACCACTGTGCCATCTCTCTGCTAGTCTCATGTGTGTGTGCATACGTGCACGTGTGTGTGCATGCATGTGTGTGTGTGTGTTTGATGTTTTAGGTAAGGTCTTGCCATGCTGTGCTTCAGTCTCAGCCTCCGAGGCAGGCAGGACAACAGGTTTACACCGTCTTGCCTGGCTTTTTAGGGTGGCCTGGAATTGAACCTGGCCCTCTCATGTGGCTTTAGCTTGCCAAGCAGACGAATTCAGTGCACTGCCATGCTGGGTTCAGGGAGTTTGTTTAAGGTGTTAGGAGACGCAGTCCTTTTAGGTGGCTGAGTGGTATCTGTTACTTTTTTTGTGGGGGGGGGGATTTTCACTATAGGGCACGTGCACTCGCCAGACAGACAGAGAGAGACATAGAGACAGAAAGCAAGAAATCACCCCCCCGGGGGGATGGTCACGCCACAATCCCTTCTCCTCTCGGGATCTTGGGCACGCACGCACACGCGCCCAGCGTGAGTTTTAAGCCACTGGGTCCGGGACGCGAACCGCGGTTGACTACGTGGGAGTCCAGCGACATAGCCATTACGCTAACTGCTGGTTCCCAGTATCTGTTACTTTTGAGGATAGACCTCTGCATTTAGGGCAGAGATGTGTTCCATTCTCCCTAGACATATTTTGGGGGATGAGAATTATGCTAATAGATTTATATCAATAACTCTTATATAATAGATCATTTTTAGGGGAAGCAAATGAGTCTCCAGCCCTTAACTTAAATTAGCAATACATTTATCTGCTCTTTGATTTTTTTTTTTTTTTTGCTAGCTGAAAAGTTGGATCCAAAGTGAGAATTATTCCATAGTTTAACCTTTGAGCTGGCTGCTAAGGTCTCCTTGGGGACAAGGACAGTTTGTAGTTATTTATAACCTGTGAGAAGGACAGGAAGGCTGGAAGGCTGTAAACAGCCAGCACACACTGAGGCTGGGGAGTCAGTGGGAGCGTTCTGTTACCCTGCTGCGTTCCGTGCCTGAAGAGTCTTTGCTGCACCTTCTTGTGCATCTTCATCTTGACTTTGGATGAGCCTTCCCCCTCAGGCTGTTTGTATGAAACTCTGTCGTATAACACTTAGATTGAGGAAAAGGAAAATTGCCTTTTTATGTACAAAAGCATAGCTCATCCTTACGCTTTCAGAGTCCATACTTGCTTAAGAAATACCTGTGAACTGGGAACATCTTAAAGGGACAGGCTTACACATAATACTGTACTTGTATCCGAGCTTTCCTTACGGACAACAGTTGCAAATGCAGTTCATTTCTTAGGCAAATACTTGGCTATGCCAGAAACATGTTTTACATCTTAGCCTGTTACAGGAAACAGATACATGCCTAGGTGGGTTTTTAAGATGCATCTACATATATACATGTTAAAACATGTAAGTATTTAATATTAACTATCTTTTCTCTACATGTCAGTTTTAAGAGTATCAAACCCAGTTTCAGATATAAAAATTATAGGTCAAGTCTAAATGTGAGGATCTGCTTCAGTTTGATCAATATATTAGAATTTTATAATACAGAATTTAACTCGAAATAACTTAGAAGTTTGGCCTAGGTTCCTGACAGCTGCTGTGGTGATGTTTGCTTTCTTTTTTTAAAAAAAAAAAATTTGCTAAAGGGCGTGTGCTCTTGCCAGAGAGGGAGACAGAAAAAGCACCCCGTCAGTGGGGCATGGTTACACTGTAATTCCTTCTCTGTTTCTCCACCCTGTTGGGATTTTGGGCATGCACGCATGTGTGCCTGGAATGCTTTTCAAGCCACCAGAGCCAGGGTTCAAACTGCGCAGTCGGCTATGTGGGGTCCAGCTCTTTTTTTTTTTTTTTAAAGAGTTTACACCTTAGGGTGTATGTGTGTGCCAGAGAGAGTGAGAGGGAAAGTGAGAAATCCCCCACCGGGGAGGGGGGTGATCATGCTACAGTTCCTTCTCCATGTCCTCTCAGGATCCTGAGCACACAAGTACACATGCCCAGCATGATTTTCAAGTCACCAGGTCCAGGACTCAAACTGCTGTCAGCCATGTGAGAAAGCACTCCCCAGGGAAGTGGCCACACCTTAGTCCCTTCTCCTCTTCTCTCCTCTTGGGACTATGAGCACATGGACAGCCTGGTATGTTTCTCAAGCCCCACTGAGTCCAGGACTCAAACTACACAGTCAGCTAGTACGGTACTAGCCTTCACCACTCCACTGCCTGGCAGGACTCCAATTTCTTTTTTTTTTAAATTTACTATTTGAATTGGTAATACGTTCACGTGGTTCAGAATTCAAAAAGTACCAAAGAGAAAACCGAAAAAGTACCCGGGGAAATTCTCCTTCTCTTTCAGGCACGCAGTTTCCTTCCATGGAACTAACCAGTGTCCTAGGGTGTTATGTAGCTTTTCCAAGAGATTCTATATATATTAAAGCAAATACATATTTTCTTTTTTATTTTAATTTTTGTTATTTTAGAGGTGTTGCTTTAGAACGTGTGTGCTCATGAAGGGAGGAAGAGACAGAAACAGGGAGGGGAATGGCCAGGCCACAATCCCTTCTTCTCCATTCTCCTCCTGGGATCTTGGATTTTAGGCACACTCATGCACACACACCCGGCGTGATTTTGAAGCCACTGGGTCTGGGACTTGAACCGCAGTTGGCCATGTGGGTGGGAGTCCAGCAATGTAACCACTATGCCATCTGCTGGCCCTCACAGTTTCTATTAATAAATTAGTTTTCTCAGTTTTTTTTTTACAGATGCTTATTATTATGTTATATGTCTGCATCACAATTTACTTGATGCACTGTTGATGGACTTTTAGGCTCTTTACATTTTTTATGTTTACACATAGTGCTGCAGTGAAAAACTTTATATTTGTCATTTAAAATATACCATTAAGGAGGACCAGCAGTTGGCGTAATGGCTGTCACTGGACTCCCACGTAGCTGACTGTGGTTCAAGTCCCGGACCTGGTGGCTGGAACTCACATCGGGCATGTGTGCATGTGTGCCCAAGATCCCAAGAGGAGAATGGAGGAGAAGGGATTCATCCGCCCCCTCCCCCCCGGGAGTGATTTCTCACTTTCTCTTTCTCAGTTTCTGTCTTTCTCTCTGGTGAGTGTACATGCCTTAAGGCAAAAGCCTCTTAAAAAAAAACCATATATATATATATATATATATATGTGTGTGTGTGTGTGTGTGTGTGTAAACAGACACATACATACATATACCAGTAAGGAAAAATTTTCTCAAAGTAGAATTGCTGGATCAAAGGCTATGCATTTCTTGTTTTGATAAATGCCCTTCACAGAGATTTAATAATTTATACTCCTACCAGAAATGTTTTTAGACAGTACAAGTATTATCACATACGTGTGCATGTATGTCCTGGTCCTCCTGCCTCAGCCTCCTGAGTGGCTGGAACCACAGGTTTTTTCCGACAGGGTCTCGTTATGTTGTCCACACTGACCATAGGTGTTTAGTCCTCCTGTCTTGCCTTCCCAAGTAGAGACAGGTTTGTACCACTGGTCCGGCTTTTTAGGGTGTGCCAGGAATCAAACCCAGGCCTCCCATGTGGCCTTAGCCTGAGCCAAGCATCCAGCGTGCGCTATCACAGCTAGACCTCAGCAGTTTTGGGGGTTTTTTTTTGAGAGGTCTTTCCCATAGGGCGCTTGTGCTTGCCAGGAAGACAGACAGAAAGTGAGAAGTCACCCCCCAGGGGGGATGGCCATGCCGCAATCCCTTCTCCATTCTCCTCGCACGCACATGCACCTGGTGTGAGTTTAAGCCATCGGATCTGGGACTTGAACCATGGTCAACTACATGGGAGTCCAGCGACATAGCAATTACACTAACTGCTGGTCCCAGAACTAGGTATTTTCACTTCTATAAACTGTTGGTTGTTCTTTGCCCATTTTTCTATTCCAGCGTTGACTTTTTTTCCCTTGGATTCCAGATTCATATTGCTAAGCCCTTCAATAAATATGGTGTTTTAAGAATTTTAAAAAGGAAAAGGAAAAGCAGTCATTTTTAATTTGTGAAATTTTACAAAGCATGGACTTTATAAAAATTGTAAGAGAAACTCCAGTCTCTGTTGCCTTTAGTTTCATTTTAGAAGTGTCTCTAAATTTTAAAAAACAAAAATGCGTTTAGTATTTTATTAGACTAAATTGAACTACAAAAAGTTTACTCATGATAAATACTCAAAAGTCATTCAAACCTTGCACAGAGGAAGTCAGTATGACCCGTGATGACTGTCCTTGGGATAATGAGAAGGAAATGATTGCCTCCTGGGTTGTATATGATTGAGCACACAGTAACAGAAGAAGCACAAAGCTCCTTTTAGATCATATTAGCTGCTCAAAAATGAGTATACCTAAGTCTTCTGTAGTTTTCTTTCTTTTTGTCAGCCATATTTTGACATCTTCTGTTTAAGAAAATGCAAATGTCTCATAGGCTTAAAGTAGTTGTGACACCGGTTTTTTGTTGTTGTTTTGTTTTTAACTTGGAAACTGTACAAGGCATTAACCAAGAGAAAAAAGAGACTTTTTTTAAAAGTCCCTAATAAACTATTCTTTGGCAGGAAGCTATGTTCCCAATGATTTAGCTTGTACATGCTGTGCGTTATATTGAACCATATGAAATTACCAATATTCTCTTCTTGGCATATAAAACAGTTTCGTGGTTCAGTATCATATCTTCATGATTGTATTATCATTTTAAAACTGATAGATTTAAGACTTAACTTATAGATAACTACATACGAGATACAAGCCTATCTATGTTAATTGGTTGCTTGGTTACTTTTTAAAAAATTTTCTAGATTGATTAAATTGATAATGGAGAAATGCTCTTGGAATAAATGAAAGATAAAGAATGAATAAATGAAAGATGAAGAATTGTCTCTGCAGTTTTCAGAGAAAGCTCTAGCCTAGCTCTCTATATACCCATAATAAACTATTGGGACATTTTCTATTGCACAGGGACTTCATCTGCTATATTGAAAAGATTAGTTTTCTTAACTTTAGTTACTAAACTTTACTTAACTTTAGTTACTAAAGTAAGTTTAGTTCAAGTTAGTTACCGATTTATGTTTTCAAAAATGAAATGATAGCCAATCTTTTTCACCTTGTAGAATGAGGGTATACTTGATACTGGATGAGAAACCTTTTAGTTTGTTTTTGTTTTTGCTATAGGGCACATGTGCTTGCCGGAGAGAAACACCGGGAGAGAAAGAGAGGAAAAGTGAAAGACTACAGGGGATGTCCATGTCTCAGTCCCTTCTCCTCCGTTCTCTCAGGATTTTGGGCGCACACGTACCCTGCATGATTTTCAAGCTGCGGAGTCCAGAGCTCAAGCTGCAGAGTCAGCCATGTGAAATCTAGCTGCCTTAACGTTCATACCACCTGCTGGCCCCTAGAAACTCACTGTTACTGGACAGTAATGTGAGGTGCCAGGGTGGAGTTTGGGCTTCCTATGTAGTTTATCTGAAAGCACAAATTAATGATTCTTACTTACTACACTGCAGATCTGATATACTCAACATTGTTCAGAGAGCTATTTTAGAGATATATGGGGGAAAAAAAGAAAAGTTAATGAATTAAATGCAGCTGGAGGGGCCAGCAGGTGGTGTGCTGGTTAAGGGCGCTGTACTCCCACATGGCTGACTGCAGTGCAAGTCCCGGACTTGCTGGCTTGCTTTCTCACTTTCCCTTTCTCTCTCTCTGTCCTTCTTTAGTCAAATTAAAATGAATAAATAAATAAATAAAGTTAAATAAAATAATTCTTAAAATAAATAAATAAATGCAACTGGATAAGTGTTATAGTCATCAAAGTGTTTTTACCCGAGACCCTTGGTTTCAGGCAGACTGTTTCAAAAGGCAATAGATAAAAGAATGGTAGCAAGTTCTATATAAGGGGCTTAAAGGTTTGTCTACTAGAGGCAGAGGTTCATGAGTATGAAAGAAAGCAGAAAAGAAATGCACTAGTTTGGTTGGTTAGAAAGCATCATCTGTGCATCATGACAGGGTTCACACGTTTCTTTTTACTTGCGTCTGCCCTCCAAATGTTAACATTCTAGTTAGACATCATATTGATTGATTTGAATCTCTTGTCAGAAGTGATTAATGACTTTATGGTCTTATAATATTTGCAAGGAAGCATTCCATCCGAGATTGCTATTAGCTGCTAGCTTATACTACCGTCATTTTAACTTAAGCAGTATTTCAATTGACAGAGTTATTTTGAAGTATGTTTCTTTTTTTTTTTGGAGAGGTTTTTGCTATACTGTGCATGCGCTCACCAGAAAGACAGAGAGAGACAGAGAGACAGAAAGCAAGAAATCACTGCCCCAGGGGGGATGACCACACTGCAATCCCTTCTCCTCCATCCTCCTCTCAGGATCTTGGGCATGTATGCACACACATCCAGCATGAGTTAAAGCCACCAGGTCTGTGACATGAACTGTGGTCAACTACATGGGAGTCCAACAACATAGCCATTATGCCAGCTGCTGGTCCCTTGAAGTATGTTTTTTGATGTGACTCTGAAGAAGTCTATCCTCACAGGTCAGGATTTATTGGTCCATCAGGAAAATCATGACACATTTTTGCATAGAAAAGTACGTTATGACTTTCCTGATGACCCAATAAAAGAGTGAGCAGGGGTCCAGGAGGTAGCAAAGTGGTTAAAGCATCACTCTCCCATATGGCTGACTGACTATTCAAGTCCTGAGCCTGGTGGCTTAAAAATCACGCTGGGCACATGTATGTACATGCCAAAAATCCCAGGAGGAGAATTGCAGTGTGGCCATCCTCCCTGGTGAGTGATAGTTCACTTTCTCTCTCACTATCTCTCTCCTTGGTGAGTGCCTGCACCCTATGGCAAAACCTTAATGAAAATGTTTTTGAAGTGAGCAAAAAATACATTGTGATATGTAACAGGTATGTTCACCTCAGAGCTATTAGTGTAGTAGAGAAAGTTTGGATAAGCTTTGGAAAAGTAAATTTTTCATTAGAAAATTTAGACACAGCCTGTCTTAACTTGTTTGAAGCCAGGAACAATGTATTTTGTCTCCAGTTGTCTCCTGCACAGACTCTCAAACTATGACCCTCAAATAGATCTCCTGTCTTCTAAAATTGTTTTTTAGCTGGTCATTTGCAGCAGTTGGCATGAAGGGCTAGAGAGTTCGTGAAGCACCAGGCTACTTTGCTTATGAACACTTCGTCCGTGGTGCCTGCTATGAGTGAAATTAGACTTGTGCTGTCCCAGTCCATTTCCCTCCCAGCAGGAGTTTGGTTAGAGCTGCTCAGATGTGAGGCCAAGTCTCCAGTTCTACTAGATTCTGGGCAGACACGTACATGTGCATATATATATATATCCATACACACACAAACACACATATATAAGTACTATATATGTGTGTGTATATATATAGATAGATTTTTTTAATAGAATTTTTGCTATAGGGCACATGCACTTACTGGAGGGACAGTGAGACAAAAAGCTAAAATCACCCTCCAGGGGGATGACCAAGCCACAATCCCTTCTCCATTCTCCTCTCGGGATTTTGGACACGTATGCCCATGCACCCAGTGTGAGTTTTAAGCCAATGGGTCCAGGACTTCAACCACAGTCAACTATGTGGGTGTCCAGCAACATAACCATTATGCCATCTGCTGGTCCACTGAGTTGTATATTTTTAAAAATAGGAAGAAAAGGGGGGGCAGCCAGTGGCATGGTGTTGGGACTGCTGGGTCCCACATGGTCTACTGCATAGATAGAGTCCAGACCTTGCAGCTTAAAAAACACCAGGTGCATGTACATGTCTGCCCAAAATTCAGAGTGGAGAATAAAGAAGGGATTGTGACATAGCAATACCCCCTGGGAGAGGGGTTCTCCTTTCTCTTTCTCTAGCCAAGGGTGCATGCCCTATGGCAAATTTTTAAAAAAATTTTGTTAGAAAAAAATGTTACCAAAACAATTCTTTTTTTAATGGCCAGGATCGTAATAGTGTTTTTTTTCTTTTGATTGTAGTAATGGAGCAACATTTAGTAGTAACAATTATGACATCAAAATAGGCTGATTTTTAAAATGTGGAATTTACAGCTGACTCTGTGGCCTGGTGGTTAAGGAAGTCAGGTCCTACATGACCAGCCATGTGGTTCAAATTGCAGCCCCAGCAGCTTGGAAAACATGCCGGACACACATGTGTGCTCCAGGTCCCAGCAAGATGGGGGAATGGAGGATAAGGGATTGCAGCGTGACCATGTCACACTGGGGGATGCTTTCTCCTCTCTCTATCTCATTGTCTCTCTCTCGTGCTTGCACATGTCCTCTGGCATACTAAAAAAAAAAAATTCTTGTGCTTTGAGAATTCATGAATTATTAGATAAGTTGAAGATTTTTTGGTTTGTTTTTCTTTTTAACTTCAAAATAGGCTGAAATTGGGACCAACAGATGGCATAATGGTTATGTTGCTGGATTCCCACGTAGTTGACTGCAGTTCAAATCCTAGAACCAGTGGCTTAAAGCTCAAGCTGGCGTGTGTGTACCCAGAATCCCAAGAGGAGAATGGAGGAGGAGGGATTGCGGTATGGCCATCCCCCAGGGAGGGGGGGGTGATTTCTTGCTTCCTGTCTCTCTCTCTCTCTCTCTCTCTGGTGAGCACATGTACTCTGTAGCAAAAATCTCTCTTAAGAAAATAATAAGCAGAAATTACTATTTTATGATTGCTCATTGAGCTGAGTCTGCAACCCATACTTCCAGAGCCAAATCTTGGCTTTTAACTAATGTGTAAAAGTCTGATTTTTTTTTCTCTCTCTTTTAAAAAAATTTTTTACAACAGATAGTGAGAGACAGAGACAAAAATAAGCACACTGCACCAAGCACGAAGCTTCCTCTCATGCCATAATCTTGCCCCAGCCTCTTCCTGCCAGCTAGGATCACAGGCATATGTGAAAGGTCAACCCAGGAATGGAAGGAATCCCATTTTCAATGCGGCCTCCAGCATTGCAGAGCATGTGTCACCACTGTACCACTGCAGCTTGGCCAGAAATTCACATTTTCATTGTCATTCTGCCCAAAAGTAGGAATTTTGAAATTTTACTCTGGCCAGTAATGGTAAGTGGCAGTAATGGTATCTGGGATTTGGAAAACTGCCTGAGGTGTATTTACTCATTACTGGACACATAAACAGTTCTGTGAAAATGTGTTTTTTACTAAATGCAAACCTACGTGATCACAGTAGCACCTGGTCTCTTTTCTTAATGGGATTATAGATCGCACGACCCCAGGAAGCCCAAATGCCTCTGCAGTGCTTAGTTTGCTAGCTTAGTGGAAATAACATGCCATGTGTGTTAAGACGGCTACTTGATCTGCGATTACATGGAACGCTTTAATTGTAAATGCCTGTAGGATATGTTTATGTCCTGTGGACACAGCATCGATAGCATTTGTTAATTGTATTATTGTGTGAAGATACACCTGTAATTTATAATCCCTCCTCTTCTTTGCTCATTACTTAGGTAGGCAGCAGATGTTTGTGGGTTGAATTGTCTCTTAACTATTTTTGTTATTTCATTTATTACCTCTTTCTTTTTTAAAAAAAATTAATTTAAATTTATTTATTCGTTTAAATTTGACCAGCAAGGAACAGAGAGAGAGAGAGAAAATGAGAAAGCAAGCCACCAGAGCCAGGACTTGAACCTTGGTCAGCCATGTGGGAGTCCAGTGCCCTTAACCACCATGCCTCCTCTGGCCCCCATTTATACCTCTTTCTACAGTGAATTTGAGGCAGATTCCAAAAATACTTAATGTGTAAAAGGTAGTTAAGAGAATTATAGCAAAGGGTATAATGAAGTTGAGAAAATAATAAAACTATTATATAATTACCATATAATCCTAAATCAAATACTGCATATAAAACGGGCATGTGAGGCTGTAGTTTGTTTCGCTCTGTTTGCCAGAGGGCATATGTGCTTAGCAGAG
>NW_006204028.1:1003875-1007144 GCF_000334495.1 Tupaia belangeri chinensis | reverse complement strand
CAAAATCCTGCGCCCCCCGTGGGGAATGGTCACTCCACAGTCCTCCTCCATTTCTTTCTCCCTTTGAGATTTTGGGCTCGTGTGGCTGGAGTGTTTCTCATGCTGCCGGGTCCAGAACGTACATTGCATGGGTCAGCCATGAGAGGTCCGTCTCTTACCCACCAGCCCACCGGCTGGCCTATGAGGCTGTAGTTTTAAGAAATGAGTCGCATATTTGTCTCATGGCTTTCTACTAAGCAAGCAGAGAGGGCAGCATAATCAATTACAAGATTCATACTGTCTGTCCATAGCTGAAAACAACCCAGGTATTCAGGAAAGAAATTTTCCCCTCGTATTATAAACCAGACAATGTGTGATATAATGGAACACATCCTTACACTTGCTACAGCATTAAAATAATAGAACAGAACAGGACAAAGAATAGTACGTACTCAAGTACTGGTCCTCCCTAACTGGTATTTGTTTTGTCACATTTGCCTCATATCAGCCTCATTTTTAAAGAAACATGAGGAGTTTGAAATGTCTTGTATTCTTTTCCTGGTCTCATTCTTCTCCCTTTTCTCCCATCATGAAACTGATACATAGTTTGTTCTTTTTTTATTTCTATGTACAAGTATATCTTTAAATAGTATATACATCTTTTTGTGCATGTGCGTGAGAAAGAATTTTGCTATAGGGCATGTGTGCTCGCCGGAGAGACACAAACAGAAAGTGAGACATCACCCTCCATGGGGGATGGCCACGCTGCAATTCCTTCTCCTCCATTTTCCTCTCGGGGTCTTGGGCACACGTGAACAGGCGCCCGGCCTGAGTTTTAAATTGCCGGGTCTGGGACTTGAGCCATGACCGACTACATGGGAGTCAGTGACGTAAACATTAATGCCATCTGCTCATGTTGTTCATTAATTTTAAATCCTCAAATAGAGTTTTCCATTTTTTGAAAATAATCCAATTTAGTTATCTCTTCCCCTACCAGTGGATTTTCAGTTTGTTTCAAGTGCCACACTGAACTCCCTTTTCTGTGTCTTGTGCGCATGTGCAAAGTTGCTCTGGGTAGTGGTTCTCAAAGCGTGGTTACAGGGGCCAATCATCAGGATCAGCTGGGGATTTGTTAGAAGTGCAAACTCTTGGGCCCATCCCAGACCTCTGATTCAGAAACTGGGGGTGGGGCCAGCAGTCTGTGTAAGAGATGATTCTGAAGCACTCCAAACTTTAAAACCTCTGCTATAGCACATATATAGCCAAATGTCTTGGGGTACATGTGTCTTCAACTTGGCAGATACAGCCAAATTCTTATCCAGAATATACTTACTAATTTACAGTCTGACCAGCAGTGTATGAGAGTTCCCATTTCCCCAAATGTGGTCCTGGCTGATTTTTTTCTTACTGGTCTGTTAGGTGTGAAACGTTTAAGAACTGCTTTATTCACTTATTTGTAAATGGTATTTTTATAAAATCGTTAACTCTTTTCTTATTTTTGTTTGTAAAACAACTTATATATCAATTTTTGTATATTAATACAAGTATTCTTTTGTCATATGTTGCAAGCTTTTTCCCCCTAGTTTGTCTTTTATGTGTTTTGGGGGGCTGGTAAGGGCACCTGAAATCTACGGTTAGCAACTTTCCAGTGTATAATACAGTATTATTAACTGTAGCCACCATGTTGTAAATTAAATTTCTAGACTTATTCATCCTACATAGCTACAGCTTTGTACCAGTTGACCTACAGACCACCACCACCCCTTTTGTATGTAATAAAGACTTGGAGGGGAATTTTCTGTTTTTTTGTTTTGTTTTGTTTTGTTTTGCTATAGGGTGTGTGCACTTAGCTAAGACAGAGAGTATAAACGTGAGAAGCCCCCTCCTCCGCCCACCATCCACCCCCCCACTGGGAGAAATGACCACATTGCAATCCCTTCTCCTTCATTCTCTTCTTTGGATTTTTGAGTATGCATGTGCACATTTGTTTTTCAAGATGCTAAGTCCAGGACTCAAACCATGCAGTCAGCCATGTAGCATCCACCTGCCTTAAACTTTATGCCACCTAACTGGCCTGGAGGAGTTGAATTTGATTTGCTACTGGGACACCCTATCAAGATATATAGCAGTTACTTGAAAATGGTCTGAGGTTTATGAAAGAGAGGTGAGAGAGAAATTTGGGAAATGTGTATAAGAGTAGTAATGTGACATTTTGGGGATGGATACAATTTCGTAAAGAGAATGTAGATTGAAAAAATAATTTGAGGGACCAGCAGTTGGCGTAATGGCTATGTCACTGGACACCCATGTAGTCAACCGTGGTTTGAGTCCTGGACCCAGTGGCTTAAACTCACGCAGGGCACGTGTGTGTGTGTGTGTATGTGTGTGTGTGCCCAAGATCTTACGAGGAGAATGAAGGAGAGGGGATTGCTCACCTTCTGTCTCTCTGTCTTTCTGGCGAGCGCACATGCCCTATAGCAAAAAAACTCTCCAAGAAAGAAAGAAAGAAAGGAAGGAAGGAAGAAAGAAAGAAAAAATAATTCGAAAATTAGACCATAGGAAGCAACAGTGGAAGAAACGAATTCAGTTAAGAAATTAAGGGAGTCAGCAGTGGTGTGGTGGTTAAGGTGGCTGGATCCCACATGGCCAACCCCATAGTTTGGCCCTGGACCCAGCAGGCTGAGAAACCCACCAGGTGCATGCGCATGTGTGCCCCAAATCCCTAAAGGAGGGGAAGTGTAGGAGAGATTGCAGGGTGACCATCTCCCAGGAGAAGCTTTTTCTCTCCCTCCCACCCCTCTGCTGAGTACACACGCCCTCTGGCAAGGTCAAAAAATAAATAAATAAAAAGAAGAAGAAAAAGGGAATAAAAGCAAGTGAGAGGAATGATCAGAGAACAGAGAATAAGGATAGAACAATCTGGAAAATCAGTTGGTGACTGGAGTGAAGTGGGGAGAGATCTCTGATGCTGTAGAGAAAGAAACACATCTAAGCTGTGAAAATGTCCTTCAAGAGAGCAGCTATCACTGGATTGAGGAATAGAAAACTATTCTTCATAAGTCCCAGTAAAGTGTAGGAGAAGGTGAAGCAAAGTTAGAAAGGGTAACGAGGTCATACTGTTTAAGAGCTGAGCCAGGGGCAAAGTTGTGTCAGGTGTTAAATATGGAGCCTCTTCATTAGACAACTTTTTTATTTTTCTGAGTTCACTTATTTATCTTGTCTGAGAGAGACACTGACCCCCAACAGGTTTTTGTTTGTTTGTTTGGTTTTTTTTTTAGGTTTTTGCACAT
>NW_006204028.1:997009-1003862 GCF_000334495.1 Tupaia belangeri chinensis | reverse complement strand
AAGAGAGAAATCTCCCCCAGGAGGATGGCCATGCTGCAATCCCTTCTTCTGGGATGGGATTTTGGCCATGTATGCACACACACCTGGCATGATTTTTTTTTTTTTTTTTGAGAGGTTTTTGCTATAGGGCGCTTGCGCTTGCCAGAAAGACAAAGAGAGGCAGAGAACGAGAAATCACCCCCCGCAAGGGGGTTGGCCACACCTCAATCCCGTCTCCTCCATTCTCTTCTCGGTATTTTGGGAACTCACGCACATGTGCCCAGAGTGAGTTTAAGCCACCAGGTCTGGGACTCAGATCATAGTCACCTACATGGAAGTTCAGCGACATAGCCATTATGCCAACTGCTGGTCCCACCTGGCATGATTTTCAAGCCTCCGGGTCCAGGACTCAAACTGTGGAGTTAGTCATGTGGGAGTCTAGCACCTTTACCACCATGCCACCTGCTGCCCCCCACCCCTACACACATACACACGATTTTTACATCACAGTCCACCCCCAGGTTCTGGCATCCCTAGATGATGGGCATGCACATGCCTGGCATACTCAGGAAGGATTCTGGACATGAGCCTGGAACTTTCCCAGGTGGGGAAAGTTCTTACAGCATTGAGTTTTACTGCTGTACCACCCTCTGGCCCCCAGGCAGCCTTTTCATGGTTGTACTTTTTATGCCTGGGGAGTAAATTCATTGAGTAAAACAATGTAGAGTATTGTGCTGAGAAGTAAGTACGTGATACATTGTGACCTGCAGACTGCTTTGCTTGAGTATTCTTCTCTGAGGTTAGCATTTACATTTGGAGCTTAACGGGTCAGGAACTATTGGAATGATCAGGGTAGTGGAACATTCTAGGCAGGAGACAGTTACCAGTCTCTGAAAGCTCAAAAAATAGTAGGGTATTATACCAATAGTCTAATAAAGTCTTCTCATTTTTTGGGTCTGGCCAGGGTGAAGAGAGAACAGAAATCTTTGCCTCCTAACTTTGAAAATCTTGTTTAACCTTCAAACTGGCGATGTCAAGGGTTCCAAGTCCTCCACCTCCGGCAGAAATGTCGAGTGGCCCCGTAGCTGAGAGCTGGTGCTACACACAGGTAAGTTCATGTTCTCACCTGTAAGTCCTGCTTCTTGAGAGGATTAGGTGGACGAAAGGAAAGGATTGCTTTTCTCCCGCTTTTCTCCGTGGATCTCCTGCTTGCTCCGGGGCATAACTGCCAAATGTTAATAGAAGGTGATAAGGTACTTGTCAGCCTTCCATTCTTTGGTGTTGCCCATGGAATTGGAATCCTTAAGCTAGGGTTTCTCAGTGGAGGTTGAAAGGGAGGATCTTTGGAACTACACCTGCTTCCATAATCCTTGGTGGAAATGTGTTCTAAGGCTCCCCTGTTGGGGAAACCAGGTTGGAGGTTTGTAACCCCAGGCAGTGAGCAGCATCTCAGCTGCAGAGATCATCGTAGGTATGGTTTTATTATCTGATCTCCCAGCCTTGACTGTGTTTTGTTTTGGTTTTTTATTTATTTTTTTTCTCTCCCTGTTTTTCTCACTTTTCATCTCGTGTTTCTCAGCAGCCAAAAAATGTTATAAAAGCAGTTGGTCAATGTGAGATTTCTTAAAATGTGGACAAGGGACCTAAAGTGAGAAAAAGCTAGGTCTGGATGCTGGCCAACCGGTGCTGCTTCCTGTCAGAATCATGCAGTGGGAGGGAGGGGACAAGATGATCTTCCCATTTTTTCAGGGTTCCCACTTCCTATTTAATTACTTCCTGGTTTTCTGTCAACAGATCAAGGTAGTGAAATTCTCCTACATGTGGACCATCAATAACTTTAGCTTTTGCCGGGAGGAAATGGGTGAAGTCATTAAAAGTTCAACCTTTTCATCAGGAGCCAATGATAAACTGAAATGGTGAGGACAAATACATCTAGCTTTTTAACACTTTTCTAAAAGTTGTCTGTTTCGCTCAGTTTTATGGGACACTGACTAGAATGTAAGTTCCATGAAGGCAGGATCTTTGTTTGATTCTTACTATTGGCCAGTGCCAAGAACAGTGCCTCTTCTCAGTAAATATTCGTTGAATTAATTCTATGAGTACATCAAGGGTCAGCAAACCAGAGCTGTAGGGTACAATTGATGAGTAAAGAGGGCCAGTATTATAAATGATAGCTATCCGTGGTATGAGTGGGGACTACGTGGCAAAGGAGTGAGTCTTTGTGAAAGGGCGGTGGGCCTAGCCTCAGTGGCTCAGTAGGTAGTGTAAGACTGACCAGGAGCTCAGATCCTTGGCCCAGTAAACCTGAAACTTGCCGAGTGTGCATGTTCCTGAGTGCATCTGTACCCAACGTCTAACACGCATGATAAAACCCTATAGGGGTGCTTTCTCCCTCTCGCTCTTATCCCTTGCATGCATATATATATATATATACGTGTTCTCTATTATGAATGAAATAAATACACTTAAAATAATAAAAGGGTTGTGGCTACTCACCTCTATTTGACTACAGTGGTGTGTAAATAAGGGCTGACTATTGCCAGATTTTCTTTTTTTAAGAAAAACAAGAAATCTGAATTGTAATATAAATCTCTTGACTTTTAATTTCCTTGTTCTTGAATGGTAATGGATATTTATTTTCTTATATAACTGGACTGACCAGGGCGTAGGATGGATTAAAAGGTAGTTTCATCCAGCAGGCCAGTGCTAAGATGAGGATGCCATCTCTCCTTTGCCCACTCAGGTGAACATCTCAAACCTAGCTTCTCTTGTGCTTGAAGGATGACTGGCAGCAATGGATGTAACCTGCTGACAAATGTCTTGGTGCTTTCTGTGAACTAACAGTCCAGCCAGGAATATGTGATATATGCACTGGCCGGTTCATGTCTAGGTTCCCTGAACTAATCCCTGCAGCATGGGGAAATACGATCTGGGAGTGGAGATCAATCCCATTTAAACCAGGTGTTGTCTTGAGGAAGAGGAGCAGGTAGTTAAGGGTACAGTCATGTGCCCTTTGCAAAGACCAAAACATGTCTCTGAACCACTAGTTTTGACTCTGATAACCTACTCTCGAAGAATTATTTGTCCATTTATTTAGTATTTGTTGGCTATGTTCATTAAGCAGTGTGCTATTATACTAGATATTAAGGAAACTTGTTTTTTTAAATAATTATTTTTATTTAATGTTATTAATTTATTAACTTATTTTTATTTTACCGGAGAGGGACAGATTGAGTGAGTTAGACAGAGAGAGAAAGTGAAAAGAGAAAGTGAGAAAGCAAGCTGCCAGGTCTGGGACTCGAACCGTGGTTGGCCATGTGGGAGTCCAGCACCCTTAACCACCACACTACCTGCCAGCCCCGAGAACTGTTTGTTCTTAAGCATTGTATTTAAATCCACATCTTTAGCACAGTGTAGAGCATATATATGGCATGTGTACTCCCAGAGAGGCACTGCGCTAGGCCACCTGTTGGAGAAAGGTGCTGTGCTATGGCAGGCCTGAGGGTACATATGGCCTGTGCTGCACGTGGTAGAAGCAATGTCTGAACCACATGCAGTTCAGTGAATGACATTTACAACTTAACTCAGTCGAACCTGTTCAGTCTCAATTCTTTTTTGATTCATCTGTAACAGACTGGCATCTCTTTAGAGGAGCCTACTTTGGAACTCTAACTATATAATGGGAATTTACTGTTGTCTGTGCTTCTTCCATATTGCCTCCTTTATTTTAATCTTAGAATATTATTGCCAGATTGATGAAATATCTGTAAAAGGTTATGTACTAGTCACATAATTCTCTAGAATACTTTTTCTCTGCCAAGGTGATATTAAAGGGCTCAGTGACTCCTCCCCACCCCATGGTTTCTTCATAGTCTCAACAAAATTTAGGGCTCCTTTTCTTGAGATTGAGGATTAGAATAGAGCAAGACTAGGCTCAGTTTTTAAATACTTTAGGGAGTGATTTATGAGATTATGCAAAAAAAGGCAGAGAGTTATAGACTGTGTTGCCAGATTCTAGAATGTTCCTTGGTTTTTTTGTTTACTGTTTAAAAGGTGACCCACATGGCTCTAGAAAGCAGTTCCCAAGTAGTCATCCACTGAATCATAATCTCCTGGTATGAGGACTGGATTTTTTCCTAAACATCTTCTCTTGATTCTGATGTTTCAGTTCCATCCAGTCACTTCACAAGGCTGTACATGTGAATGCATTTGATGCATTTTCTCCCCCTATCTGTTTGGGCAGGTGTTTGCGAGTGAACCCAAAAGGGCTGGATGAAGAAAGCAAAGATTATCTGTCACTTTACCTGTTACTGGTTAGCTGTCCAAAGAGTGAAGTTCGAGCAAAATTCAAATTTTCCATTCTGAATGCCAAGGGAGAAGAAACCAAAGCTATGGGTAAATATGCTCCTCTTTGTCCAACTCGTTACTGTCATGTCAGTAACTTCATACACTGATGTCTTGTGGATTTAATCTGGTTTTTGAGTAACTCTAAGTGTGACCTTTTTTTTTCACGCCAGAGAGTCAACGGGCATATAGGTTTGTGCAAGGCAAAGACTGGGGATTCAAAAAATTCATCCGTAGAGATTTTCTCTTGGACGAGGCCAACGGGCTTCTCCCTGATGACAAGCTTACCCTCTTCTGTGAGGTGAGTCCTTTTCACCCGCTGGGAGACGAGCAGTGCCCAGACCAGATGGGTACTGGGAGGCTTACTTGTACCAGAATGTAGAGAGAAAAATCCCCGAGTGGAGTGGCACCGAAAACTCGTTGCCTAGGTGACTGCTGGGGCTCCTCAGGATTCCAGGGTTATTGGGTCCTGAGTGTTCCACTCGATACTGTTCTTTTTTTGAGAGGTCTTCGCTATAGGGCGCATGCGCTCACAGACAGATAGAGAGACAGAAAGCGAGAAATCACCCCCCAGGCGGGATGGTCATGCCGCAATCCCTTCTCCTCCATTCTCCTCTTGGGATCTTGGGCACGCACGCACACGCGCCCGGCGTGAGTTTTAAGCCACCGGGTCCGGGATGCGAACCATGGTCAACTACGTGGGAGTCCAGCGACATAGCCATCACGCCAACTGCTGGTTCCCTCGATACTGTTCTTAAACACAGGTTCTGTACTGTCCTAGTGTATGTCTGTTTTGAGTTGTTTAGGTCAGTAGTCTTGACTTTTTCACTGGCTTTTTTCTCTTTTTAGTTTTGCCATAGGGTGCATGTGCTCACCAGAGAGGAGGAACGTGAGAGCACCCTCCTGGAGGATGGCCACACCACAGTCCTTTCTCCTGTTTTCCCTCTCAGGATTTTGGACACTCACACATGCACACCCAGCATGTTTTTCAAGCCACTGGGTCCAGTACACAAACCGTGCTGTCAGCCTTGTGGGATCCAGCTGCCTTACCCACCACGCCACTGGCTGGCCCTCACTGTGGGTTTTTTTCAGATATCATTTGTAGGAGCAGTAACTTCAAATCGAGGAGAATAGCCAGCAACTAACTATGTATATCTGTTCCTTAAAGTGTCTGGCTCCTCCCAGAGTGTGCAGTCAACATGCGTTTGACTGTGGATCACTGGGTCACTTTCCTTTTCTACTCCTGTCAGGAGTTGAGTGTGTGGGGTTTTTTTTTTTTTTGCTAGAGTAATTGGGAAATAGGAAGGTGAGCACCATTTTTCCTTATGGTGAAGGCTGTGTAAAGTCCTCTAACTCACAGTTAGCTAGGAAAATTAGCTGTAGCGCGCAAAGAGTCTCTCTCACCAGTGACCCAAGAGCCTTGCCCAGGGTTATAAGAGAAGCCTTGAAATAGAATTCCCAGACTGAGAGTGAGTTTGAAAGTAGTTCCTGTCATGAGTATCTACTAATTAGTCATTTCATGCTGATATCAGTGCATTGATAAATGCTCACGTGCTTGCAGTGTAATGAATGAATAAAACTTGCAGTCAGCTGGGATATTAGTGTCCCCGTACGTCATACAGACAGGGAAGCATTTCCGAGCAGCCCTGCTTGATGAGAGTACCACTGGATCTTCGTGGGGGGCAGTGTAGGCAAGTTCCCCTGCTGCCAGCTCACTCTGTCAGGTAATAGGCTAATGCTGTGAGTTAATGACAAGGTCAGAGGCGGATCATCACCTGTGTAGCAGGGGAGGGTGTCCCTTAGGACTCTTGACCTTTTGCAGAAGAGGCCCGGCAGGCAGTAGCAGGCTTCTGTATTTCTACAGAATAATTGCTAATGATTAGAAAACTTGGGAGGCATAGTTTATTAAAATACCACACTGAATACATAAAATATGGTTTATATCATCGCTATCCCCTCACCTTTTTAATTACTAAGTGAAAGAAGAAAATACTAGGGTGATAACATCTACATACATATATACATACATACATAAAGTGTTGTTTTATGTATGATTAATTTAAAGGTTGAATTCCATGTAAGTCCAACTGGTTACGGATCACACTTATTTGCCTGAGTGAAGAAATGAGACAGGTGGTTTTGTGTGAGGTTAGATGTTACTTACACAGACCATCAGTTTTAATCTTCAACTGTCCTAGAGACTTGTATTTCAGAGAAATGTAGAAATAGTAGAGAATTCTAATTTCTGTTGGAAGTGAAAGGCAGTCTTCAAACTGTTCTCTTTAAAAAAAAAAATCTCCTTTAAATATTGCATCTGGCATTTTAGGCAATGCCATAACCTTTATTGCAGCATTTTCAGGTTCACAGCAGGTCCAGCCTTTTCTCTTATGCTTCCCCCTCTCTCCCCAATCCATTCCAACTGCTCTAACCCTTGTATTGACGTTCTCAATTTGGAAACCAGTTGGCCTGCCCTTACTTGGCAATCGCCTTATTCTGTGGTTAGGTCTGAGGCCAAGTTCCAACTCTCTCT
>NW_006204028.1:978491-996902 GCF_000334495.1 Tupaia belangeri chinensis | reverse complement strand
CTTTCCCTCTCCCTTTACTTCCCCATATGAAATTCTCTTAGGAGAAATCCTGTGGTTAAGTTTAGATTTGCCTTACTGACTTAGAAGGGAAGTGAGATGACACTTTGGAAATGAGGAGATGTTGAACAGGGAAGCGTCTGCTGGGCTCTGCTGATGCCATCGGTTTCTTACCACGGAACCAGGTGTGCCATCTGTTCCTCTCACACTTCCCTGTTGGCCGCAGGTGCTGAGTGTTGCTTCTCATCCTTGGGCTGGTGCCTAGTGAGACTCATTTCTCTTCCAAGGCTCTCTGTGGACTTAGTAGCATTCAGCATTGCAAGACAGTTGCGTGGGGTGTGGATTGGATGTGTGGATTTTAAAAATGTCTGCAGCTCATCTAAGTTCTTAGCGCTTTTCATAGCTAGATCATTTTTGATGCTGATTCTATCCCTTTGACCTGTTGTTTACCTTCTACCAGAGTATTATAAATACGGTAATATTTATAATTTTGAAATTTTATCTAGTAGTGGCTTAATTAGTATTTTCTTGCTATTTAGAGACTTTTTTGAAGTTGACGTTTATGTAGAAATTTAAGTTACGAGGACCCCACCGCTCTCCATTCCTTACTCAGCCTTTGGCCCAGACACTTCTGTCCTATCCTAATAATAAATACAGTTATTTTGTGGGTTTTTTGGTGCTCCGAGAGGCCACGGAAAGAAATCCAAAGGCAAAGACTGAGGATTACACATTCTTGTGTTCAGCCTGTTTTTCAGTGATAGCTCTGTTATTGAATGTTTAAGCAAATTAGGTTGCATACTTGGAAACCCAAACGGGTGGTCTTGTTTGTGATGTGCCTCACTGGGTTCACTTGCAGTTCTCAGTAATGCTGTTGTCCCACTATTGGGAAATGTGATTCCCCCAAGTTGATACTGCCTCGTTTGTTTGTTTGGAAGAGTTTTCAAGGCACTTCCTAACTTGTCTCTTATCGTAGTCCTTTCATCCAAGGTTAGTTCTGTTTTCCTCCTTTCATGTTACAGATGAGAGAAGCAGTGTGTAGGGAGATCAGGTGATTTTTCCTAACTTTCTGCCGCAAATTAGCATCAGGTCCATGACAGCTCTCCATTTTCTACCGCCATTCTGTTGTACCACACCAAGCAGAGCTGTATTCTGTTTATCCAAGGAGGCATGGGTTCTCCCATTTTCTTGACAGAATATTTACTTTGGTAATGCAAGAGAGACATGAAAGCATGTTATACTTTTTATTTTTCTCTTTAATGATTTGGACTACAGAACATCTTTATGAAATGTTTCAGCTTCTGTTGACCCTTATTGAGAACAAAGGGCTGTTAGCAATAAGATGATTTTATTCCACTCTTAACAGTATATGCCTTTGACAGATAGAAGATTCTAGTGCCTTTTTGTGAATTTGCAACTCGAGTTAAAATATGGGGCCAGCCCTGTGGCCTAGCAGTTAAGGGATTCAAATCCCATATGGCCAACTGCACAGTTGAAGTCTCAGCCTTGGTGGCTCAGAACCCACCTTGGTGTTTGTAACTGCATACCTAAAATCTCAGCAGAATGTAGAAATGGAAGAGAAGGAAATGAGGCATTATCACATCCCATTGAGAAGTGCTTTCACCTTCCTCTGTCTCCATCTCTGTTTTCTCTGGCAAGCTCATATGTTCACTGGCAATTATAAAAAAAAAAAGTCGAAATACCAAATATAAAATATCCAGATACTAGTTACCTTTTTAAAAACATCTGAATGCTTTCCTTAATGTAAAATATCCCTTCATATCCTGAAAATGTGTCTTCTTGATAAATAAATGGGTTTATTCCCACTTACTGATTTATCTTGACATACAAAAATGGAGATTTAGTATGTCCTATCACTGTAGGTTATAACCATGACAATGTAAACCTACCATCCAGGGTAGACCTTCACCAATAACTTGAAACTGATCTGTATTTGCTCCTCCCTTATCCTTGAAACTTAACTCCTACTCAGTTAATGATAAGTAGCTATCAATATTTTGACTCTTATGTTATTCTCTTGTTTATTAGTTATATGCCTCAATGATATATTGTTTAGGTTCGCTTGGTTTTTGAGTTTTATAAAAATGGTATCAGACTGTATGTACTTATCTAGGACTTTTTTTACATTGTATTTCCAAAATGTATTTATGTTGTGGATGTAACTGTAGTTCATTAATTTTTAGTGCCATAATATATATAATAGTCTGTTGTGTGAATATCTAATGTAGTTTTCATTCTCTTGTTGATTAGCGTTTAGGTTGTTGCTAGTCTTTTGCTATGAATAGTGCTGCTTCTGTAAACAATTTGTATGCAGTATCTATGATTTTTCTTGAATCATTGTGATTATATAGAAGTTAAAAAATGTATTTCCTTGGGTTTTACTTTGACTTTATGAGTAGACAAAATTATACAAATTGGTACTATCTGTTAGGATATTTTCTTTTTTAAGAAAAGGGATTGACTTTACAAGTGAAATTTGAAATTTAGGGGACTATACAGCCTTCCTGAGACATTTTCATGCAGTCATTTATAAGACGACATAAATGTCACAGTCACGTCATCCTCACAGCTGCAATACTGAATGAGTCTCTATAGTCAACTTTATAGACATTAAAAAAATCTTTAGTTTTTCTCAAAATGGTCTCATTTTAGCATCATCATTTTTGCAGAGGAAAACAATCCCTTTCTAAGTTAAAAGTTTGGGCTCTGAAGGCTCATTTGTGAATGCCATTTAAAATTTATTTTTAATTAAGGGTATTTAATGTTGGTACGAGGTGCCAGACATTCAGCGCTCTGGAGACTCCAGGCATCTATCTATCTACAGAACAAGCCTGGCACAGGCAGTGAAGGTGCATTCTCCTTCCTGCTGTGTTTCTGTCTGTGTCCAGAGAGAGGAATTGCCTCAGTGAGAGGTGTCCTCGTCTTTGGGCCCCCCACTCATTACCAAGCATGCATCTAACCAGCAGAAGGCCCTCTAGTAACCATAGTTTGATTATGTGAAATTCAGCTAAACTCTTGCCAATTCATTTTACCCAGTCTACTAAATTGCCATCTAGCGTTAATGACTTTGGGCTCCTGTCAGCCTGGTTTAATTCGAGCTAGGAATCCAGTGCCAGAAGCATTCTCTATTCCCTTCATTGGCCATCCCAGGAGATTCCTGCTTTTTCCTGCGAGGAAGTTGGATCTAATTGGTCTTTTCCTTTTTCGTTGTTGTTGTTGTGTTTAATCAGTATTTTGGAGTTGTAACACTTCTACTTTTGGTATTACTGTTACATCAAAAAAGTGAAGATGTTAATATGAGAAAGTGGCTGAACCAAATTACAGATCTTAAGAGGACAAGATAAACTCTCTGTGGGGCGGTTTGTGCTAGGTCCTAGACTATTAAATTAATGTTATAATCTGGCTGTGGCAAATGTGCTACTAATAATTAGTTAACTTAGCTGCTTTGTTGGTCAAGACTGAAACAGCTGGTTTTAAACAAATGTATAAGTTTCTTGACCTGATAGTAAATACCTCATTCTTGCACAGAGGGACTGCAGGTCACTTGGCTGGGGCATGAACTTTGCCTCTGGGTTTATGGCTGTATTTGAGGGATGACTTGCATCTCGAACGTTACAAGAAACTAGACCATTATGCTCTTAAGCTGTCGTTCTCATCTGACTATTAGGAATAACCGGAGTGGGGAATGAATTTTCAAGCTTTGTGAGTTTTGATTTTTAACTTTTCTAACCCACTGTGATTTAGAGTTGAAGCAAAATGGTGGTGGTTGGCAGTGAACTACAAGGTTAGATTGGTAACTGACGTTTATTTTTTAGTATTATTCATGTGGTTTATAAATCCTTGAATTTGGTACCCTGACAAATTGATCCGAGTCTTACTAAGCCATATAGAGGTTAGCTTGGGTTTCATCTAGGCTGAACAGTTCATTCAGCTGGTTAGCAGTGGGCTGCTGCTGAAGCCCTAGTGGGAGGTCGCGTGCCCCTGTAGCCGCGGTCGTAGTTGTCCCAGCCGGAGGTGCCTGTCTCTGCTACAGCTGCACATCCTGTATGTCATTGTTCCAAGTGGCAGAGGAGGGGCGTAAAAGCCTGGAATACCCACCCAGTTGCCACTACTGGGAAGATCCTCCAAGCCCAGTCCTTGCTGACAGTGTCAGTCACGTCATGTTCATCAAACTAACATTTCTGAGAAAGCGCCAGTTATTTGGGAGGCCCTTCAGAAGCTGTGCTTCATGTGCATGTTCCAGACCTGACGGTAACAAGTGAAGGCCTGCTAGGCTCGTTACTAGATTCTTTTCTCTAGAGAGTTTAATTTAAATGGTAGCTATCTGTAGGAGTTCTTTGTATTTCACTTTCTGCTTAAGGCAGAATAAGGTCAGTATTTGAGGTTTAACATTCGTTTCTATCAGTTTTTAATTCACTCATTCATTCATTCATTCCATGAGTGAGGCACCCCAACAGGGTGTTCACTCTGCGACTCACCCGGTTTCAGCATGCCCCCAGCACACTCAAGGAGATCTGAGAATGTGAACCCAGAAACTTTTATGTGGGTCCAGTATTACCACCTGGCCCTATTTTTGTCAGCTTTTTACAGCTTTGCCGAGGTGTGTAATGCTGGGGAGGTAGAGCTTCTCAGAAATTAGAGAAGGGGCCAACCCCATAGCCTGGTGGATAAAGGACCTAGATCCCGCATGACCAACTATGCTTTGCATTCCCACCTTGGTGGTGTGAAAAACACCAGGCATGTGTGCATATTTGCCCGAAGTCCCAACAGAGTAGAGAAATGGAGGAGAAGGGATTGTGGTGTGACCACATCCCACTGAGGGATGCTTTCTCCCCCCTCCCTGTGTGTGTGTATCTCAAGTGAGCATTCATATCCTCTGACAATTAAAAAAAAAAAAGAAAAAAGAAAGAGGAGGGAGGAGTTGGAGATTGGCATGTCTCTTTCCTCGCCCTGAGATGGAATAGAATAAGATGATTGTGATAGATAAGAAATTACTTGATGAACAGGATAAAGCCTGGCTTTGTAGAGATGGTTTCAAGATTATAACTGGGGCCAGCAGGTGGCATGGTGGTTAAGGTACTGAATCCCACATGGCTGACTCCACTGTTGAGTTTGAATGCCAGACGCAGGGTCTTGAAAAATACACCTGGCATGTCCATGCATGCCCAAAATCCCAAGAGAAGAATGGAGGAAAAGGGATTGTGGTGTGGCCATTCACCCCTAGGGGGTGATTTCTCACTTTCCCTCTCTTCCCACATGCCTGACCATGGTTCAAGTTCTGGTCCTAGTAGCTTGTAACTCATGCCGGGCACGTGTGCATTCATGCCCGAAGTCCCAACAGAGTAGAGAAATGGAGGAGAAGGGATTGTGGTGTGACCACATCCCACTGAGGGATGCTTTCTCCCCCCTCCCTGTGTGTGTGTATCTCAAGTGAGCATTCATATCCTCTGACAATTAAAAAAAAAAAAGAAAAAAGAAAGAGGAGGGAGGAGTTGGAGATTGGCATGTCTCTTTCCTCGCCCTGAGATGGAATAGAATAAGATGATTGTGATAGATAAGAAATTACTTGATGAACAGGATAAAGCCTGGCTTTGTAGAGATGGTTTCAAGATTATAACTGGGGCCAGCAGGTGGCATGGTGGTTAAGGTACTGAATCCCACATGGCTGACTCCACTGTTGAGTTTGAATGCCAGACGCAGGGTCTTGAAAAATACACCTGGCATGTCCATGCATGCCCAAAATCCCAAGAGAAGAATGGAGGAAAAGGGATTGTGGTGTGGCCATTCACCCCTAGGGGGTGATTTCTCACTTTCCCTCTCTCTCTGTCTCTGTCTGTCTCTCTCCAGTGAACCCACGTGCCCTATGGCAAAAATCTGGAGAAAAAAACAAAAAAGTGTAACATTAGTGTCTAAGCGCACTACAGCAACAAGGTAAAGTCATCTCTCCACCCACCGGGAAGAAAATTCCGATAACATAAACAATGGTTTGTGTTTCCTTGTCTTTCACAGGTGAGTGTGGTGCAAGATTCTGTCAACATTTCTGGCCAGAACACCATGAACATGGTGAAGGTGCCCGAGTGCCGGCTGGCAGACGAGTTAGGAGGGCTGTGGGAGAATTCTCGGTTCACAGACTGCTGCTTGTGCGTCGCTGGCCAGGAATTCCAGGCTCACAAAGCCATCTTAGCAGGTTGGTGTCGTGTCATGGGGAGTTTTGTTGTCCTGGTGAAATGGAGAAATAGTGGCTGCCTAATCACCTTTTGAATAACTTCAGCTTTTTAAATTCTGCTCTAAAGAAACTACAGCTAAATACATTTTTATATTGTGGTGACATTTGTTCTTAAAACCAAAAAGGCTGCTCTCCATAAAAGTAGTGTTTCTACGTGTCCTCTCTGTAGGGGGCTTAGGCCACTGTTTTCAGAGAGTGGACGGTATTACGCGAAGGTATTAAGTAGGTTTTGCTCCTGGAGAGTAGCTGTTGGAACCCTGGTGGAGAGCAGCGATCAGCCCCTCGTCGGAGGCTTAGGATGTAATGGAGAGGATCACAGACTCAGAGCCAAACACCGTGTGTTCCATCCCAGCCCTGGGGGTTTAGCCCTCTCTTCGATGTGTAAACACACTAGAAGAACATTGTTGTCTCTGACATGGAGGATCAGATCTTGCTCTAATAGGCCCTTGGTCTTTTAAGACCGGAAAGACTGAGTGACTGACAAGGGAGGATTGACGAGGGAGGACTGACATCACTTCACATGAAAGAGTAGCAGCTAGCCACAGACGTCTCTTGAGACTGTAAGACCTAAGAGGAGATCATATGAACCTGCAGGTGACACTTCTCACCAAGGGCCTCAATCCCCTTAATCCAGCCATCTTCCTGTTTGTTCCCAACTAGGCGCTGAGCTCAGGGACGTCCCTAACTCTTAGGTTAGAGTCTCCATGCGTGGCAAGGCCTTTAACACTGCCTGTAAACCTTTCTGCAGGTTATGCAGTCAGCTCCCTTTCTTTTTCTCAACAATAGCTATTTCGAACCCTGACCACTCTCCCTTAGCCTCCTCCAACTCCTACAAGATGGTCTTGCTTACGTCTTCCAAGAGAAATTGAGCTCGTAGGAAGCATCTCCACTCTTCCTCTCAGCTCACCCGCATCCTCAGTGCAGGGGGTGTTCTTCCGCAGTGCAGAGCAGACTCTGGCCCACCTCTGCTCTGTTTCGTCCCATCTGCTGCCCTCTCAGGAGCCTTGCTCTGCCAGTCACACCCTGGTATCTGGTAACCCCACTCCCTCTCATTGCCCATTCACCCTCAGCCTGCAAGTGGGCTAAGCTTCTCCCTCTAGTTTTTCTTCTCTCTCTTTTTCCTGAGTTAGCATATTCACTCTCTTCTTCTTTCCTCCCACTTATCCTCAGCTCACCTCCATGCTGTGGGAGACTTTTCTTCCCAAAGTTCCATGGCCTGATAGTTCCTGAATGTGAGGCACTGTTAGTCTCAGACATCATTGGACTGCTCTCTCCTGGTCTTCTCTGAGCTCTCTGGGCTACATCTAACTTGCGGCCTCCTTCCCTGTCCTTCACCGTCCCTCTTGTTCACTGGTGAGCCATAAGGGTCCGCTTCTGCTTCACTCTGCCACTTCTCCCCAGGTGATTCGAGCTCTTCCTGTTGCATCAGCTGCTGCCTGTCTACTGACGGCCTCTGAGGCATACCTGCTGCTTTGGACCGTTCTCTCTTTATAGAACACCCCAGCCCTTTAGTCTTCAGCTTCTGTAACGTATTTATTTAGTGCCTTTCTGCAATCTGGAAGCTCTGTGGCCCACTTTGAATCCTTGGAGTGACCTGAAAACATACCAGGGGCATGCATACATGGGTGTCCAGGATCCTGGGGAGCCAGAGGCTGGGGGGAGGGGATGGTGGCATGATGAGACCCCATCGAAGATGCTTCTCCCTCTTTTTCTCTCCCAAGTGTGTGTGTACTTTCTATCATGAAAAAGAAGAAAAAATGGCAAAGCTAAAATTAGTCATTTCTGACATACATAAACTGTCATCGAGGAGTTCTAGTCCTGTGTTAGCTCAGAACCCTACTACATATTCTGTCTGCTCACCCACTTTTAGGTGGTGGTTGGTAGTCTCAACTTTGACAAAAACCCCTAATTTATTTGACAATACGAAAAATTTGAATTCTTAGCCATTTTAGTACTTTCATGGTTGAAATTAAGTTTACCTCTGTTTCATAGTCTTAGTTGTAACTACTACAGTGACCAAGGGTCAGAGTGCTGCTTCTCTATCTTTTTCCGTTATCCCCAGCGCTAAGGAGGAACACTAAGCTTAAATTTTCCCTTATGGGAGAAATTAAATACTAAGGAAGATTGTTTTATCAGATAGGGCTGAGCACTAAAGTACCACAGACCACTGTAATATCTAAGATTTTTTTCCATCCCTTTGGGGAAATACCACCTCCACTAAGAATGCATAGCTCGAAAGAACAGACACCCGGCCATGAGCTCGCTCACACTTTATCAGGTCAGCGGGAGCCATTGAGCCCCAGTGCTTGACCTTGCGTGGTCCCTAAAGGTGGGGGAAGTGAGCTGTCATTGTTCCTAGGCCAACTCTCAGGTATTGGAATGCCCCGCTCAGATGATGGAGCACCTTCCATTTCCAATCCCAAATCAACACGGAGCATAGCATAGTCAGCCGACATAGATGTTGAGAAAGCTCCTGAAAGTCAGACTGGTGAGGATAGAGCCAATATAAAATGACTTTTACAAATACATTCTTTAAAGTTTTATGTATTTCTTCCATGAGCGAGACAGATAAAGAGAGAAAGAAATGTCAAGACCCACCGGGGTCTTGACACTACAGTCCACCGCCAGCCTCAGCCAGCACCATAGCGAGGGCATGTGCTTGCCCCATGTACTCAGGTCTTCAGATGCAAACCCAGAATTGCCCCTGTGGGCCAGCCTCACAGAGTGCCGTGTGACCCTGCTGCACCACCGTCCATCCCCATTGGAAGTTAGTTTGAAAAGTAGTCATTTCTTTTTTTTCCCTTATTTATTATAATTATTTACTCCTTCATATATTATGTGAAGAAAGGAACTTTGTAATTCTGGTATAATCTGAGGTTGAATCCCTCAAATTATGGGACAGGAAAGAAAATGATCTCTTCATCGTAATTGGAATCCAGGGTGTTTCGGTAGAATAACCTTATCTGTTTGTCTCCTTTTCACTTTACAGCTCGCTCTCCAGTCTTTAGTGCCATGTTTGAACATGAAATGGAAGAGAGCAAAAAGGTATGTCACAGCGTGGAGACATGGCTTTTTACCCTGGCAGCTACATCGAGATTGTTTCCCAGTTTAGCAGTACATATTTACATTTCCAATTATTTTTTTCTTACTGCATTATTAAAATGGAGTACAAGTCCCTGAGCAGATGCTCTGAAAGTGAAGAGGGGTGGTCCGGAATGTGCTAAGTAAAGTGGACTCACTTCATCCCCAAGCAGATAGTCCAGTTTGTGATGAGGTTTTAGAGAACTCAGGAAACAAAAGGTGAAAAAAAAAAAAAATCAAAGATATGAAGGGTCTTCAAATGAGCCACAGAAAATGCATATTATGAAAAAACTATGCCTAGATTTCAAAATTTGTTTACACCCATATAAACTCTTTTCTTTTTTAAGAGGGCACATGCAGTCAACAGAGAGTGAGAGGATAGATAAAGCACCCCGGGGATGTGGTCATGTCACAATCCCTCGTCCTCCATCTCTCCCTCCTTTTGAGATTTGGGGCATGTATGCACATGCACCCATCATGCCCTCGTCCTGCTAGATCCAGGACTCGACCTCATGGTCGGTCAGGTGGGATCCAGCTGCCTTAACACCAGACCACATAACCAGCTCTAAGTTCATATTTTAATTCTGTCATCCATGAACTGTTAAATCCCCTCATTGTTTTGCTGTTTTATTTTTAAAAAACCAAGATGATACTAGTGAAAGGAGAAAAGCCTATTATAATCAAATAGGGCAAAAATAAATTTTCCATTCATGTTAGGTTTTAAATGGTATAAGCGTCTCTCCTCACCAGAGCTTAGAATTATGAAACTAGTGTGGGAATGCTGTTCTGTTGAACGTTTCTCATTTTTAGTTTTTCTGCCATAGAATCGGGTTGAAATCAATGATGTGGAGCCTGAAGTTTTTAAGGAAATGATGTGCTTCATTTACACGGGGAAGGCTCCGAATCTAGACAAAATGGCTGATGATTTGCTGGCAGCTGCTGACAAGGTGAGATAAGAATAGAGAAACAGACCCAGCCTTGGTGCACACAGGTAGTTCCACCACTTGGGATGCTGAGGGCCTCATAGGAGGCCCAGGTCCACTTCTAGGCCATTGCACATCCTACCTAATTGGGAGATTGGGGCAAGGGGATAATAGTGTAGCAAGACTCTCTCTCTCTCCATCTTCTATCCCTCTCTCCCTCCCCCTCCCCTCTCCACAAAAGGAGGAAGAGAAGAATATAAAAATAATTCAACTCTAGGAGTTACTGTTACCTCTTGAGTCTCATGAACAGACTTCTGTGTTGCATTGTTGGTAAAATGAGATATAGCCTGTTTAACTAGGACAGTCCTGATTCCCACATGTTGTTCCGATACAATTTTCTTTTTTAAAATTTTCCAGTGGGTACATGTGATTGCTGGAAAGAGGTGGCGGTGAGGAGTGAAAAAGCAACCCCTACCCCATGGGGCATAGCCACACTATAATCATTCTTCATTTCTCCCTCCTTTCAGGATTTTGAGCACACACACTTGGCATGTTTCTCAAGTCTCCGGGTCTGGGATTTGAACTGTGTAGTCAGCTATGTAGGATCCAGCTGCCTTAATCACTTTGCCACTGGCTGTCTTCGGTATTTTTTTGTAATGCTAAAAGGCACCTACAAGTTCATGAGAGAGAGAGCGAGAAAGCACCCGCATCCCCCAGTGGGGCTTAGTTATGCTGCAGTTCTTTTTCCTCCAATTCTCTCATCAGGACCCTGGACACATATGTGCATTCCCAGCATATTTGTTTGTTTTCATTGCTAGAGGGCATGTATATTTACCAGAGAGGTGGAGAGGGAGGAAGCACCCCCAGATAGGATGTGTTCTCCTCCATTTCTCTGTCCTGTCAGGATTTGGGACTTATACATGGAAGTGCCTGGCATGTTTTTTAAGCCACTGGGGCCAGTATTCAAGCCGTGACTGGCCATGTTTAATCCAGCTCCCGTACCCGCTAGGCTATAGGGCTGGCCCCACCACCCAACATGTTTTTAAGCAGTCAGATCTAGGACTCAAAACCTAGTCAGCAATATAGGATCCAGCTTCTGTGCAGCCCCACAGAGCTGTCCCCCACGACCCAATATTAGCAGCACCTGTCTTCTCCAAAGTATCCTGCTTTGAGTGTGGCCTGTGTGATCACCCGAACTGTGGGATAGAAGGGTAGGTTTGATGGTTACCTCTCTTTTCCCCATCTCAAGTTGTGCCATAATGATAGTAAAGATTCGGATAATACTCGTATTTGGACAGTGCTCTACAATTTGCAAGATGTTTTTTAAATCATCAGTACATTTAAACTTTATTTATTAGCATTTTCAACTTTTACCAAAGTAGTTACTGAAATATCCTGTATTTCTTCAAAATTATAGTCAGCCAAGTAACTCTTGGGGAGGAAAGAGATACTTCTACAGTGATTGTACACTTTGTATAAGATATTGCAGTTTGAGAAATAAAGTGTCAAAATAAAAATATGGATCTTAGAATCAAAAAAATATCACGACTACCTAAAAAAAAAACAGGTCAGTGATTCCGAAAGTAAGATGAAATATATCAGATAGTAGGGGACACGCTTTATGACACACCGAGTTTAACAAGTCAAATAGTTGACGTTTTACTATGAGACTTCTCAATCTGCAGCATATTAATGTGCACCCCGGGTTTCCTACAGGGGGAGGTGACAACATTTCTCCAGTACAGTTAACCCTGGGATCCTTTCTCAGGGACCTCCTCCCAGGGTAGTGGTCCCCAGAACACAGACTGGGAAACTTGTCTTGTGTAGGCATATCAGAGAGAGGTCTGTGGCCTGTCCTTGCAGACTGTGGAAACGTGGCCTACAGGGGAGGGGTGAAGGGATGTGTGTTTATCCCAGGGAAACTGTTGGCAGCCTTTTCAGGTCATCCTGAGGGTATTAACAAGGCTTACTTGAACTGTATCAGCAGTAGGCCCTGTGAAAAAGGTTCTTTGGGGACCAGCAGTTAGCATGATGGCTATGTCGCTGGACTCCCATGTAGTCGACCGCGGTTCGCGTTCGGACCTGGTGGCTTAAAACTCACGCCAGGCACATGTGTGTGTGTGCCCAAGATCCCGAGAGGAGACCAGAGGAGAAGGGATTGAGGCATGGCCATTCCCCCCTGGGGGATAATTTCTCACTTTCCGTCTCTCTGTCTCTCTCTGTCTGGTAAGCGCACGTGCCCTATAGCAAAAACCTCTCCAAAAAAAAAAGGTTCTTTGCTGGAAGAGTCTTTCTGCCATGATAGCAACACCCATCTGAGGGAGAAGTGGGCTCTTGCCTAAGGCTCCAGAGCCTTTCCAGGATCTGCTCTTGAGGATTTGCTTTTCTGGCTCCCTTTGCCCTGAGGACAGAGGAAAGTACTTATTTATCTTTAGTGATACATTTTTTGGAGTGTGGGCTGAGGATGGAGCATGTAAACTCAGTCAGTGCTACTGATTTAGAAGATTAAAAAATAACCATATTCTTCTTATCACCTTTCAAAACTCAATTAGCACAAGTAAGCAAAGTGAAAATGTAATACCCTTCCAGTCTACCTTTAGTTCTGACCAAGAGAACGCCTATCAATGGAGATAATAAGAAAATATTACCTGCAAGCTCTGGGAAAGTAGAAGGCCCAGCTCAGTGCCTGCTGTCTATAAGGTCCACGACTGCCGAACTGCCCTCGGACTTTCAGTGATGCGGTCACTTGTCTTTATGCATCAGGTGTTTTATCCCCCTCGTCTTCACAATTCCGTAAGGATGAGTAGTATTCAAGGTTCACTTTTTTTAGACAGAAATGCTAAGGTTTGGAGTTGTATATCCTCAGAGCCAAGGTCAGACTTCTTTGTCACTAGGTGGTCATTCTTGCTTAGCCAAAGGACCTACTGGTGACAATCTACTGTTTGTTTTGTTTAAAAGAGGCTTTTGCCTTACGGTGCGTGTGCTCGCCCTGAGAGAGACAGAGACGGTAACAGTGACAGTAAGAGGAAAGTGAGAAATCCCACCCCAACTGCGCAGGGGATGGCCACACCACAATTCCTTCTCCATTCTTCTCCTGGAATCTTGGGCATGCACACACATGTGCCTGCTGTGAGTTTCAAGCCACTGGATCTGGAACTCAAACTGCAGTTAGCCATGTGGGAGTCCAGCAATGTAACTGCTATGCCATCTACTGGCCTGACAATCTACTGTTAAGGACACAGGGCGTGGGCATCAGCTAGAATATGTTAAACATGAAACAGGTGAGTCACAGCGGTGCTTAAGTTTATGAATGAAAAGTAACTGAAGAATACATTCAAATTCCATTCAGAATCTCCCAATAGACAGTCTGCTCCAAGCCTATTTGGAAACATTTTTAACTTTACACCTCCTTGTGAGTTTTAGGAAAACAGAATAAGAAATCTTTCATGGAAGGATCTAAATATCTAGAATGTACCCAAGAGACTGAAACAGCTTCTTCTGAGCTTCTCCAGTCTCCTGGGGACATGTGTAATTAGACCAAAAACAAAACAAAACACATCGGCCAGGCCTGGGAGACACAATTTCAATCTCTGGGGTAAGTACTGCCATTAGGCAGGTTTTTCAGAAGCATAATTAAGAAAAAAAACTTTGTCCCCCAAGGGACAAGAATGGCTACTTTTGTCTAATTATGCAGTAGGGATCAGAGCTATTCACAGTAGAAATCCTTTTAAAAGACTATGTATCAAGAAAGGGTAAGAGGCAGAGTCTGTAGTGTTGCATAAAGACAGACAGGTATTCAACCTTTACCAGTCTTTTAAAACAAAAATGGCACCTTCATTTCTTGCATGGTGTCATTCCTGTTTTCCAGAGAAACTATTTTCCTGCTACTCCAATTTTAAAAATTAAGCTGCACCAAAACCAATAAAACTCTCTTTCTGCTGCAGGAGATCACAGTGCCAGCAGATATCCTCCTCATCCAGAATTCATAACCATGAAATTGTCCTGGCTGGGTTGCCATGATTCAGCCTGAAGGGGCGTTGTGTCATTGAGTTCTGAGGCCCTGAGGATGGGACCTATGAGGAGACCGTGCACAGCCTCAGAGCAGACTGTTCTGTGCGCTGACTAGTGACGTTTCATTTTGTTCCTTTGATTTCCTTCCTTTTTTCTATTCCTCAGGTTTCTTAGTAAGCGCATAATCTCATACTAGACAGCAAGTGCTAGAGTGCACCAGAGCCAGTCGGCCAGGTCAGACGTGCCTAGGATTAACCTAGACCGACCATTCTCAGGGTGTTTGTGCCCTCTACTTGCAAAGTAGAAGTTTTAAAACTGAAACAGGATCCAAGGTTTCTGCTGCTTTATCCTTTTACTCTGAGAATCTTAACCTCAACCCCAATAAAGTAAGACTCCATTTATCCTTTTCTGTTTAAAAGATGGCCTTTGGTTGACCCTCATTCAGGAACAACTAGTGGCAGAGACGGTGGTGAAAGTCACCACAGGGCTCCATTCACAGCCTGTTGGGCCAGTTGGGTACCCTGCCAGGATAGCGACAATGCTTAAGTAGAAAGGACTGCGCTTCACCCTGGTCTGGCTGGAAATGAAAGGACTGCAGAAATTGTAAACGTAACGTCCCTGTTGACTTGAAGCAGACTAGTGCCTCATTGTAAGGGTAGGTTTAGGGAAGACTTTAAATCATAGCCAGGGGGTAAACTTCAGGATGCAGGTCTACTCTGTATCTGCCATTTTTCTAACAGGTAGGCAAGAATTTGCATGGCAGCCACCCAAGTGATTTAGCTGTTTTCATTTTTCGCATCAACTCCTCACCTGCACAGTGTGGTTGTAGTTTATCATTGCAGGAGTAACTGAGTAACTTCTCACGGTCTGTGCAGAATGTGCAGGTATTTGGCTACGTGATGGTACAGCTTAAGAAAACAGCTTCAGTAGCAGTCAGCCCAGAGCTGTTGCTGCTCTGAGGACAGCCGTGCTTGTGTTTTACAGTATGCCCTGGAGCGTCTGAAGGTCATGTGTGAGGATGCCCTCTGCAGTAACCTCTCCGTGGAGAACGCCGCAGAGATTCTCATCCTGGCTGACCTCCACAGCGCAGATCAGCTGAAAACTCAGGCCGTGGATTTCATCAACTAGTGAGTTGGCATCTTCAAAGTACTTCTTTCAAAATAGTTGGATAGTTAAAGAAATGAGAAAGACTTTGTATTAGTGAATAAAACAGGCAAGTAGCTTCATTAACCTTTTGGTTCTAAGGGTAGGGTTTTCATCTTTTCCTTCAGCTTGACAGTTTGGAAAATGGCTTAGCTTTCATGGGCTTAATCCTATTGGTGAGTGAAGTGTTTTAGTTCCTCATGGTAATTGGAATTGATGGAAATGATGAAACTTGCCAGCCTGAAAAGGCCGTGTGCCCCAAATGGTAACATCTTTACTTCAACACTCACTTAAAAAGACACAGATTTTGAGGAGAATAGAAGTATTTCTTTACAAGTTCATAATCTGTATCCCTGTGGGATGGGGAAAAGAGGAGGGACATTTAGTAGCTGAGGTCCTTACAGATTGTTTGGAGAAAGAGACATTTGTTCATTTCACCAGATCTGTTTCTTTATTCTGAGTGACAGGCAGCGTGGCCATATTACTTCCCAAAATAATGCGAAAGGGGCCAAGACGAGTCACGACTACAGCCCTTCTCAGTGGGGTGCGTTCTGCTCCCTGGACTGCTCCGAGGGGAGAAGCAGCTTTATAAAGCCCTCACAAGAGCAGTTGTGGGCTAAGACAGGCCTGAGAGGGTCCGTGTAGATGAGTGAGCGGTATTCAGCACTGAAGGTGCCTGGAGACAGGAAGCAGTGTCCTCTAGTTGCAGGACTGTTTTGCAGGAGTTACCAGTTGAGGCAGAAGACGGAGGGAAGAGACCAATAAATGTTAGTGCTGTTGAGTGCTCACTGCATGCTAGACGCTTGCTTTGAGATTTTTTTTTAGCTATTGACTCAGCCACTGGGTAAAGAATGCATAGTACCCCCTTCTTCTTGATCATCAAATAGACCCCAGCTTCTTATCTTACTCAGAGCTCACAAGACCAGTGAATGGCAAAGCCGGGCTGAAGCCCAGAGCTACCCAACCTCAGGAACCCTTGCATTTCCTGCATGTCAGCATCACCGCAAATGGAAAGGTTCCAGCAGTGTGGAGAAGGGTCTGGGGAACATTCTGCCTTTTCTTAAAGAATTATTTTTTAGGGGCCAGCAGATGGCATGATGGTTAAGGGCATTGGACTCCCATGTGGCTGACAGCAGTTTGAGTTCCAGACCTGGCAGCTTGCTTTCTCATTTTCTCTCTCTCTCTTGCTCACTTGCTCTGTCCCTCTCTGGTCAAATTAAAATAAATAAATAAAATAATTTTTAAAACAAGAGTTATTTTTTATTTAACTTACTTTCTTTTCTTTTTTTTTCTTTTTGGAGAGATTTTTGCTATAGGGCACGTGTACTCACCAGAAAGACAGAGAGAGATAGAGACAGAAAGTGAGAAATCACTCCCCAAAGGGGATGACCGCGCTTCAGTCACTTCTCCTCCACTCTCCTCTCTGGATCTTCGGCACACACGCACACATGCCCAGCGTGAGTGTAAGTTACTAGGTACGGGACTCGAACCACAGTCGACTACATGGGAGTCCAGTGACATAGCCATTACGCCATCTGCTGGTCCTCTATTTAACTTTATTTTAATTTGACCAGAGAGGGACAGAGTGAGACCAAGAGAGAGACGGGGGGAAGTGAGAAAGCAAACCACTAGTTCTGGGACTCGAACTGTGGTCGGCCATGTGGGAGTCCAGCGCCCTTAACCACCATGCCACCTGCTAGCCCACAACATTCTGCTTTTTGTTTCTGAGAGCACTGTGGCGCACAGTCCTGCTTTTCAGCATCACAGCAGCCACCGCCCAGTCACCAGGTTGCACATTGTCTTACAAGCAGATTCTCAGGCCTGTTCAGGGATCGGAGTGTTTCCTACGCTAACATCCTTCATACCGAGCACTGAAAGATGAGACTGTCCCGGTGGCTGTGCAGCCTATCCTGTGCTCACTCCCTGTGGTAACCCATCTCTCCGCATTTCTCCTAGTCACGCTTCGGATGTCTTGGAGACCTCCGGGTGGAAGTCGATGGTGGTGTCGCATCCCCACTTGGTGGCTGAGGCATACCGCTCTCTGGCTTCAGCACAGTGCCCTTTCCTGGGACCCCCACGCAAACGCCTGAAGCAGTCCTAAGATCCTGCCTGTTGTAAGACTCCGTTTATTTTCCAGAAGCAGCAGCCACCGTTGCTGCCACTGACCACCAGGTAGACAGCGCAATCTGTGGAGCTTTTACTCTGTTGTGAGGGGAAAGACTGCATCGTGGCCCCGGACTTTTAAAACAGCACTAAATAACTTGGGGGAAACGGGGGGAGGGAAGGGCCCGGGACTCGGGGCTGTTCAACCTAATGAAAACCCTGTTGCTGCGTCACTGTGTTCCCTTTGGCCTGGCCGAGTTCAATACCGTGGGGATTCAGTTTAGGCGCTGGCCCCGAGGACATCCCAGCGGTGGTACTTCGGAGGAACCTGTCTGCATCTGACTGAGCAGAACAAATCGCCAGGTGCCTGGAGCAAAAAGGAAAAGAAAAAAAAATGGACTTTTAGTTTTAAGAGAAGGGAAAAGGAAAGAAGAAAGGATTTTTGCAGCATTTCTCAAAAATCAGTTTGTGGATTCCAGTAGTATTTATGTTGAGAGAAACAAATTTTAGTCCTTCCAACTGTGCTAAAACTTGGATATTTGTGAAAACTCCTCACCACCGTACAAGTATCAGAAGAGCTCTCTTGTTAGCACTTATTGTTTGCAAGAACAGAATACATCCTTTTATCTTTTTATGAAAATGACGAGTGAAAGCAAAAGGGGAAAGAGGTTATTTGATCTAGAAGATGAGTGTTCTGATATGGTGGTTTTTGCAAAAATCTTTATTGGTGTTGAAAACTGGAAAAAATAATTCCTCCAGAATTCATACTGTCTTGACAAGAACTATGGTTCTCTGTTTTTAGATATTGTGGAAAATGTTTTTTGGCATTTTTCTCTGCTTTTATTTCTCCTCCCTCCTCCCTTCCTTTTTTCTAAAAAAAAAAAAAAAAAAAAAAAAAGAAAAACAAAA
>NW_006204028.1:956969-978385 GCF_000334495.1 Tupaia belangeri chinensis | reverse complement strand
TTGCTCCCCCCCCCCCCCCGCCTTTTTTTTAAAAAAAAAAAAAAAAAAAAAAAAAGGCAAAACAGAAACAGAACAAAATGAAGATGAAAGGAAATTTTATTACTAATGCCGTGTGAGAAATCCCAGCCCAGATTGCTCAGCTGTTCGTACCTGACTTGCCACCTGCGTAGGAGCCAGTCCTGTCCTTCCCACTAGCCCCTCTTCCTACAGGGGAGAACTTCCAAATGTTAATTTTTTCTTTTTGAAAATATAAATAATTACTATTTTGTACTGTGTGGTATCTCTGGTCTTTTGTTTCACTCACTTGGCCGGTCTCTTGGGTCTGAGTTCCTTGCGTAAAGGATTTTGAAGGCCTCGTTGGAGCCTTCTGTTTGCAGAGACTATGTTTGGAATGTCTGATAAGTAGTAGGGATTGATTGGGTCTCCATAATCTCCAGTTTCCTTTGTGGGCTCTCAGCATCTGCCAGTCTCTCATTCTCCTTGAGCATTTCACAGTCCACATCCTAATGAGGGAGCAGTCCCTGCCTCTGCCAAGGCAAGTCATGGTAGTGGGCTTTTCTGTACCCTGTATATTTGAAGACCTAATGCCCAAGCTCTCCTTTTCTAACTAAATATAAAAAGATCTAGAGGATATGAATGTGGAGATTAAATAAAGGGAAATTACTGTCTCTGACTGGTTCTGTCATTGACTTGCTGTGTTTCCAGAAAAGCTGACGTCTGAACTCCCGGTGAGCTCGCACGATTGCACTAGGACTCCCGTCTGCCTTTTTCCTAACACCGTTGGGGACACAGGACCATGGCACACACTGGAAAAGCCATTTGGCCAATGGCTTTATTATTTGACCTTAGGTGGAGTTTTAACCTGTTTTACCTTCCGTTACCCTTCAGTGGACGTCAGCCTTGGCAAATTTCCCAATTTTCATGTATCTCACTACTCCTAGAATGGAAGAATATGATCTATTATTATATAATCAAGGCAGGATGTTTAATAGAAACCACTCCACAGGCCAGCTGGTGGCATGGTTAAGGTGGCTGAATCCCACATGGCCAACTGCACGGTTCGAATCCAGGACCTGGAGGCTTAAAAACATGCTGGGCCCATATGCATATGTGCCCAAAATCCTGAAAGGAGAGAGAGATGGAAAAAGGATTGCAGCATGACCATGCTCCATGGGAGATGCTTTCTCACGTTTCCTCTCTCGCTCCCTCTGATGAGCGCACACTTCCCAGTTTCCTCCAGAGCATCCTATGCGAGGAAGTGCCCAGTTCTGCATGTGCTGGCTGCTATCCTGTACCACCTCAGTCCTAGTTTTCCAGACAGCACATAGACCCAGGGTCCGGGGCAGACGCCAAGTCTCCTCTCCATGTCAGCTAACCTTCATACACCAGATCTTATTTGGGCTTTGCAACAACTTGGTACATTTGCCAGAACAGGTGATAGATAGCATCTTCTCTGTTAAAGTAGGAAAAGCTGAAACCCGAAGAATAGTCAGCTTAAGGCCACACAGCTGTTGGGGTTGGTAGTTGGTATGGTGGTTAAGGCACTGGACTCTGACATGGCCAACTATGGTTCGCGTCCTGGACCAGGTGACTTGATTTCTCACTTTTCCTTTCTCTCTCTCTCTGGTCAGATTAAAAAATAACAATTAACGGGGCTAGCAGGTGGCATAGTGGCTAAGGATGCTAGACTCCCACATGGCTGACCATGGTTCAAGCCCAGACCTGGCAACTTGCTTTCTGACTTTCCCTCTCTGCCTGCCCCCTCTCTGGTCAAATTAAAAATAAATAAATAAAGTTAAACAAAATAATTATTTAAATACAAATTTAAAAATTAACAAATGAGGGCTGGCAGGTGGCATGGTGGCTAACAGCACTGGACTCCCACATGGCCAACTATGGTTCAAGTCCTGGACCTGGTGGCTTCCTTCCTTACTCTCTCTGTCTGATCAAACTGGAAAATAATAATAACAATAAATAAAGTTAAATAAAATATTTTTTAAAATTAACAAATGGAATTAAATAAATAAATCTTTAAAAAAGAAAATCACACAGCTCTTGGAGGACAGATCTTCTAAAGTAACATCCTAGAGATTAGTAATTAACTGGAGGAAGTTCCTGAAATGTTAGGTACAAAATGGGAGATAAAACTTCCTTCCTTGGGAATTGCAGGAACAAAGCTCTAGAAAGTGCTTCAGAGGGCCTGTTATTCAGTGGTTCCAGAAGGACCAACCAGGCTTCAGATTTGCTTTCCTTTCCCCTTACAGAAAGCTGTGGGTCAGGGGCTGGTGTGTTCTGGAAATAAGCACCCAAGAGGGTAGCAAACCTGGCACCTAGCAAGCGGCCAGATGAAGGCCTCCTTGGATTTTCACTCTCTGGAGTTTCGAACGTGGGCTCCACTGCGGGTACAAAGCTGTTAGGATTTCAGGTACAGGTGAAGCTGCTCAGGGCTGCTGTCACTCTATTATTTCTGGATGTGTTTGTTTTTGTTTTAAATGATACAGTTGAAGCCATCTGGTTATGACAACATCAGAGCCCCGGCATACTGTTCATAAACCTCCCACTGCCACCACCCCCTCCTTTAGCTCCCCACATCTGAAATTTAATTCAAGTTAACTCCACAATCTGGGGCATGTGCTGTCACTGCAGAGATGTCCGTGCCAGTGGAACAGTTGGAGATTTCAATTCCACAAGGATATGGCTTATTTATCAAAACAGTATTTCAGGCAAGGAGTTTCACAAAACCTTTGGAGTTGCAGTTTCAGGTCCAAATGGAGTGTCTGGCATCATCCCCATCTCCATCTCCCCTCTTCCCCTGTGGTCAACCCCCCTATATAACTGGCCACCCATAGAAAAAGGAATTTTTCCATTCCTATGTGGAAATTAAGCCTTTCCACATTGTTATTAAACATCTAAAACACCTTTATGGGATTTCACAATCTGGGTAAGAAATGCCCCCCTCCCCGCCCCCGTTCCCTTCTGCTGGTAAGGCTGCTGATTTCTTAGGTCTTAAAGAGTTGCTTTCTTTCTTTTTTTTTTCTTTAGTTTGAGCCAGTTCAGAAGATCCTCACATAGGCCAGATGATCTCTGGCTTGACCACCACTCTGCACACTCATTTTTTTTAAAGACGTATCTTTGCTTTAGGATGCATGCACTTGGCAGAGACACAGCAAGAGAGAGAGAGAGAGAAATCACCCCCTAGGGGGTATGGCCACACCACAATCCCTTCTCCATTCTCTCCTCGGGATTTTGGCCACGTGCTCACACCTTCTCAGTGTGAGTTTCAAGCCACCAGGTCCAGCACTCAAACTGCGGTCACCTGTGTGGAAACCCAGCGCCTTAACTACTCTGCCACCTGCTGGCCCCTCATTTTGAAATCTGGTTTAAACCTATTGTGGATCTCCATATTGTAAGAACCTGTGCAGATGAAAGGAAACAGCTTGTGTGTTTATGAGCGGAACAGCAAACATGGTGGGGGGGAGAGTTGAGCTGCACTTTGAAACCGATTGTTGCATTGTTCTGGCTCTTCACCTCCTCTGAAAGAACAACTAAATCCCCCCAACATGACCGTATTGGATCCTTTGGTTTATCTTTGTCAAAGACAAATTCCTGGCTGGAGCCCAGCCTTATTTTCCACAACTAAATTATCTTTTTAATCAGTCTGAGGCCTGTGCGTTTCCTTTATCTCCTGACTTTTCCCTGAACTCTGCCCTACATCATTTAGATGCATCTCTAATGGCTTGCTGGCTAATCTGACATTCAGGTGAGTAGCACTGGACTGCTCTCTAGGTATGTATGTGCACAAAGTGGGTGCGCCTTCCCCCTTTTAATTTCAGAGGTTGACCGTGCCATGTTGAGGCCTTTGACCGGATGGGTTGGACACCTCACAGAGACAGTGAGCAAGTAAGCAAATGTAGGACGATCAGTATTGGGGTAATGAGCTGGGAGAACCCGAAGCTTTGACCTGCAGATGAGAGCAGAAACTTGAATGTTGTTGACTGATGGGATCTTTATGCCACTAAGCCATTAGCAAGATGATCGCTCCCCTTCTGTAAACCCTGTAATACTGGAGTAGGAAGTGGCATCTGGGATACTGTTTGGTTCTGATTTCTGCAGCTCTAGGAAAAAAGAATTTTAGACTTGAGGGAATTTAGTACAAGAAACAGAAATGATTAAGGAGGTGAAGGGGATCAACTCTAGGGGGAAAATGTTGTGAAGATAAAATATGCGCAACTGAAGTATGGGAATGTAGCGCAAGTTCCTGCAGGTTACGGATCTCACAGGAGTTCGGAACGCTTCCTGGCTTGTCTTGGGCAGCTCTCATTCATTCCACTTGTGTAGCTTTGGAAGGTGGTGACGTAACTTCCTCAAGGTCGCTTAGCCAGGCTCTGAGCCAAGAAACAACAGAAGGCAATGGAATAGCTTTGGGGCTTAGGCCCAAGGACCAAAGAAAAAGTGGAAAGCCATGAGATTGCCTGGTGATAGAGTGGATACAGCTTAGAATGCTCAGTTGAAAATGGAGACCTCTTTAACCCTCTCAAGACCCATAAAGGTGAGCACTTGAGAAACTGAAGGAAAAAAGAAAGGGACCCCCACATTGTTTACCTTCCTTTCATATCTGAGAAAGTAGACGTCCGTGGAAGTGAGATGACATCTCGAGATCACAGACATTAAAACTCAGGCCACGTATTAAGCCAACCGTTACTGAGTACATAGGAGGCCCAGGTGTACCCAGGGTAGGCCTAGGGTAGAGGGTAACCTTTTTTCTGTGCTAACTTCAGTCTAACTGAGGTGACAAAAACACACCAGAGAGACCAAAACACAGGACTGAAAAGAAGCCATTGACCTCAGTAGTAAGGGGGTCAGTGGTTCCCTTAGAGCGGTTTTGGTCCCATGGTGGAGGTAGAAGCCCTAGGGCTGGCAGGTGGCGTGGTGGTTGAGAGCACTGGATTCCCACATGACTGACCCCAGTTCAAGTCACGGACCTGGTGGCTTGCTTTCTCACTTTTTCTCTTTCTCTCGTTCTGTCCCTCTCTGGTCAAAGTAAAATAACTAAACAAAGTAAAATAAAATAATCCTTTTTTTAAAAAAAGAAGTACCCAAGACTGATAAGGAGCTAAGCAAACATAGATTGAGTATAATTTACTCTTTCCAGAAGTTTGACAGAAAGAAAGGGGACTTCTCCCTCCCGTAAGAATTCTGTCTAGTCAACACTTGTTTTTGTCCGTAAGTGATGGTGGTTCTGTGAATTATGGGCACCTGAGTAACTGATATTGAGTAATGAGAGTCATGTTTGTAGAATAATTACAGCTTTAAGTCGACAGAGGAAAAGAGTACCTTCAACTCTCACACAATTTTTGCAGAATGTTTTCTTCAAGACAAGATTCTTTACTTCAGCCTATCCAGCTTCCAAGAGAAAGTTTACTTCACGCCTTAAAAATGTCTCATGGGCCAGTGGTTTGGCTCAGTGATGTGCTACTCGAGGTAGAACATTCCATTCCCAAATGCACAAACCCTGATTGGTGGCCTCTGCCAGTTGTCGTGACGTAGATAGTCCCACCATAGCTGGTTTCAGATGACCAAGGTGCCGTGACTGAATGTGGAGCTGGGAAGGGCAGCGCAGTGCGCCATTTTCCTGTGTCTCGGCCCTAGAGGTCTAATAGATGCAGACAACCTCGGAGTGTAGAAAGAGTACAACGTAAAAGCATCAGGGAGAGGTGAATTTCTAGTGCTTATCGCCTTTACTAATTGTACGTTGGTACAATTTAATTTTTAATAATGGCTGTTTAACACCCAGCTCTCAGGATTCCTGAAAATTTAATGATCAGCTCCAGAGAACCAGCGTGATCCGGCTCCCGCGTGCCGCCAGTGTGGCCTCAGATTTGTCCTCCGACATCTGTGTGCCTTGTGATTTCCTGCCCTCCTGCCACACTTGAGAGTGCGCTTCCATAATCTAATGGCAAGATGAAGGCCTGCCTTGATAGGAATCTGTAGATACGTTGACGTTGGTCTGTGAACAGATAGTCACATTATACATTTTACTCTCCCTGGGCAAATGAACACGTTTTTACTTCTGTGTCTTACGGTATTGGAAGTGTGTACGTTACTGAAACATTGACAAAAAATTACTGTGGCTGACAAGCTGTCCAACATAATCTTCAGTCATTCCAGGGGGGTTGTGGTCTCCCCACTGCATGCATCCTGCCCCTCATTATCTCTGAACCAAAGTTTTTCTAGGAAGAAAGAAAAGAGCATTTGAGGGACTGGCAGGTGGCGTGGTGGTTAAGGTGCTGGACTCCCACATGGCCAACCACAGTTCAAGTCCTGGACCTAAAAGCTTGTTTTCTCATTTCCCATCTATCTCTCTCTCTCTCTCGTCAAATTTTAAAAATAATAAATAAAATTATTTTTTTAAAAAAGCATTTGAGAGTGATCAGCATGCTAGTGGGTGATCCCAAGGGTTGCCTTCTCCCACCAGTTTAAGCCTCTCTGCCCTGGTTTGGCCTTACATTTTCACAGCCCTTTCTGTCTTCCCTAATGTTCATGTGCATATTCAGTGTGCCATGAGCAACTACCTGCTCCCTGCCCTCATTGGAGCTTAGAGTCTTGATGGGGAGAGAGTGCCCTTAACCCCCAGACACGCCTGTCAAACTGTGGTACGTGCCCTGGAGGAAATGTACAGGGTGCCATGAGCCTGCGGATGGGGAATGGGTCTCGTCCAGAGAATCCGGAAAGGCTTCCCTAAGAAAGCAACCTCAGCAGTGAGTGCTGAGGGGTGGGGAGCTGTCAGCTTGGTACAGGCAGGAAGGCACATTCTACTTGGAGGAAATTGTACGCATGAAGCCCTGAGGCAGAAGGGAGCTTGGTGTGTTCTAGAAGCCCAGAGAAGCCTGGGTGGCTGGATGTGGAGAATGTGAGAGCAAGTTAGAAGGCAGATGTATGAGACCTTCATAGGTCACACTCGGAGTTCAGGGGCTTTTAGGTTTGTTTTTAGTTTTGTTATCAGACACGTGCACGCACCAGAGAGAGAGAGAAAACACCTTTGCGTGGTTGGCCACACTGCAATCCCTTCTCCATTCTCTTGGGATCTGAGGCAGCATGCATATGCTCCTGGCGTGTTTCCCGAGTTGCCAGGTTTGGAACTCACTGCACAGTCAGCCATGTGGGATCCAGCTGCCCAACCACCACACCAGTGGCTGGCCTGGGTTTACGTATGTATACGAAGAACAATGGGGAAACTACTGAGATGACAAGATTGGCGTTTTGGTAAGATCTCTGGCTAGCATAGAAAAGTTAACATTGGGGTCAGGGGTGGAAGAAGGTGAAGGATAATGGGATTTGAAGCAGCCAGATGGCCAAGCTAGAGAAGAGTGGGTATGTCTGAGAGAGATTAGGGACCAGTTTGGGCAGAACTTGATAACGACTTGGGCCAACAGTAAGGGTGAAGCAGTTTCCGGCTTGCGGGACTAGATGGGTTTACTAGAATAAAGACTAAAGGGAAGCTGGACAGGCTTGAGGAGAACGGGATCACTAGTTTTATTGTACTTGTTGATTCTTAAATGCTTTTATATTCCTTTTTTTTTTTTGGAGAGATTTTTGCTATAGGGCGCATGTGCTCGCCAGACAGAGAGAGACAGAGAGACAGAAAGCGAGAAATCACCCCCCAGGGGGGGATGGCCACGCTGCAATCCCTTCTCCTCCATTCTCCTCTCGGGATCTTGGGCATGCACACACATGCGCCCAGTGTGAGTTTGAAGCCACTGGGTCCAAGATTTGAACTGCAGTCAGCCATGTTGGAGTCCAGGGATATAACCTCTACACCATCTGCTGGCCCCAAGACAGGAAATGTTAAATGTGTTACAAACTGTCCAGCAAGAGGAAGAGTTAAAAATGCCCACTGGTGTGGCATTGGCGGCATGGAAGCCATTGGCGACCTTAGCCAGGGACGTTTCAGGAAAGGGACGCTGAGGCGGGGAAGGTGAGGAACTAGAGGCAGGGTGCAGGGCCGGTCGTTGAGGTGTTTGGGTGTTTTCTCCAGGATGAAAGAGACATGAGCATGAGTAAAGCCAGTAAGAAGGACCCAGGAGACAGCAGTTTTTCTCTCTTTCTCTCTCTGTCCCTCTCTGGTTGAATTTAAGTAATAACAAAATAATTCCTTAAAATTTTATTTATTTATTTATTTATTTATTTATTTTTAAGTTTGCTCTAGAGCACATGTGCTCACCAGAGAGAGAGGGAAAGTGAGAAAGCAAGCCATCAGGTCCAGGACTTGAACTGCGGTCAGCCATGTGAGAGTCCAGCACCTTAACCGCCATGCCACCTGGTGACCCCATAACTTATGTCTTTCAGTTTTGTTTTGTTTAATTGTATTATCTTTCAGTGTGAAGTAAGCAGTAAGGCCAGTGGCTGAGAAGTCCTGAGAAAGGGTGGAGGTTGGAGCGTGCTCTGAACTAGCCATTGAGGGAGTTGGTGAGAGAGCAGGTGGCACTAAGGGGCCACTCGAGGCTGGCGTTCAGAGCGCACACGGCCTGGCTCTCCTCTCCCACCACCACTAGTGGTCCTGGCCAGAGTACTAGCCTGGCTACGCCTTCATTTTCTCCTCTGTAAAATGGGTGTCTTATCAGGTTCTCATGGAGGATTAGAAAATGCATGTCACATCCTTATTCAGAGCTGGCCTTGAATAAAGGCTCCAGAAGGCTCAGCTGCCGCCAGCATCCCTGTTACCTCTATGTGTCACTGTTCTTTCTGACCAAACCCTGTGTGGCCTCAGCCCGTTTCTCCTCAGGCTCCCTGGATTGGGCTATACGCTGCAGTGAGACCTACACAGCGAGGCACTGCGGTGCACATCCTTGGGGGTGCAGGGACCTTCTGAAGCAGGCTTCCCTCTGGAAAAATCACCCTGAGCTGACCAGCCGGGCCGTGTCCTGCGAGGTCTGGGAGCCTCGCCTGTGGCAGTGCATGTGGAGAGGCCCGCAGAGGTCCCAGGAAGGAGAGGACCTGGGCCTGCGCTGAGTCGCCACACTCTTCACTGCCGTCGTGGTTAGACTCCAACAGTCAGATTAGGTATTCCGGAGAGGGAGCTAAGAGGCCTGGCAGAAGCGTGTCAGCTTGTGGGTGTAAAAACAAGGGCTGGAGGGGCTGGCAGGTGGCATGGTAGTGAAGGTGTTGGACTCCCACAGGGGTCCTGGACCCAGCGGCTTGAAAATAACACTGGATGTGTATGAGCGCATGCCCAAAATCCCGAGAGGAGCTCGGGGGAGAGGGGCTGCAGATGCCACCCCCCAGAGCACGCCTTCTCACTTTCCCTCTCTCCAGCTCTCTGGCGAGTACACACACCCTATGGCCAAAAGTAAATAAATAAATAAAATAGAGGGCCAGAGAGAGGAGTAACTTAGAGCCCAGGAGCCCGTTCTTGGGCTGTGGCTGCCTTCCGAGAGCCGGGGAAAGATGGAGGCATGCCCACCACGTCCAGCCTGTCTTCTCGACACCCTCCTCCTCTTTTCTGCCCCTTTCCTCCCTCATTCTAGAGCATGGAAGCTTCCATTTATTTCTCCCCTGTTTTCCTAGACATTTCTCTTCCCCATCTCCAGTCCGGCTCACTAGAGTGACATCTTGAGCTTGATCCTGCTGCATTTGAAAAAAAAAAAAAAGAAAAAGAAAAAGCAAAACCTGCCTACGACGAGCCCTCTAGTTCTGATCTCCGCTGAGATGTGGCAGATGGCAGAGCCTGACTGAGCGGCAGCAGGCCCCTCCCAGCCCAGGCCTGGGAGCTGCCAAGGCGGGTAAATGGGGCATTTGTGCACCTTGCCACACCGCTATGCCCCGTCCAGCCCCTGTTCACCCAAACCTGAGTCCTCATGCACTGCCCGTACGGCCTGGCCCGTTCAGCTGCCGCTTCACATGTCTCTGTTTTTTCTCCCTGCCTGTGTGAAGGACTCCTGTGGTAGAAAGTGAGTTCTGAGTTCATCTGCAAGTCTAGACTGGCTGCCCAGGCCCTGTGTACCCCAGCCCTTCTCAGACTGTGCAGGAAATGAGGCACCCAAGGCGCTGCTGGAAGAGATGTGGTCATCCTTAGCAATCCAGCCCTGGATGGACGAGGCTCACACCGTCCACAGAACAGCAGCAAGGGCGGGGCCAACCAGGCTGGTGGGAAACGGACCAGTCCCATAGAGGCAGTGACCTGGGCCAGGAGAGAGGGAGGGAGCTGGGTTTGACACAAGTGCCTGGCTGAGGGCGCCAGCCGAGAGAGCGCACTTGGCTGACTGCTGTTTGGGTGTTTAACTCTGCTTCTAAATAAAGACCCTCTGGCCACCTGCATTTCCTGAGCCTTGTGTGGTGTTTGTGGGTCGAGGTCCATAGGGGAGCACACTGCTGAAACCACCCAGTGCACAGGGGAGCTTCCAGACTGCCTGCAGAGGTGAGGCCAGACCGCAGAGCAGGGGCCATTGTCCAGAATCCAAGAATATGGAGGTAGACTTTTTCTTTTCTTTTCTGTTTTTTAAAGTTTTGCTATAGGGAATGTGTGCTCACCAGATAGGGAAAGTGAGAAATCATCCCCACCCCCAGGGTTGGCCCCTCCACAATCCCCTCCATTCTCTTCTCAGGAATTTGGGCACACCTGGGACTCAGCAGTTAAGGTGGGATCCAGCCACCTTCACCTCCACGCAGCACCTGCTGGCTCCAGACATTTTTTAAGAATTATTTTATTTAACTTTATTTATTTATTTAAATTTGACCAGAAAGGGATAGAGTGAGAAAGAGAAAGAGGGAAAATGAGGAAGCAAGCCGCCAGATCCAGGACTCGAACCTTAGTCGGTCGTGTGGGAGTCCAGAGCCCTTAACCATGCCACTTGCCGGCCCCCAGATTTTTTTTTTTTCTTTTTTTGAACAATGTTTATGATAGGGTGTGTGTGCTCCCTGGAAAGACTGAAAGAAAGTGAGAAATCACCCCCAACGTGGATGGCCACGCCACAGTCCCTTCTCCTTTCTCCTCTTGGGACTTTTTGGGCACACACGCACACGTGCCTGGCATGACTTTCAACTGCCAGGTCTAGGACTTGAACCACAGTGGGAGCCCAGTGCCTTAACCCCTGTAGCACCTGCTGGCCCCGGGTTCGTTTTTATAAGTATCATCTTCTGTAGACATGACAGACTTCAGACTTCTGACCTTCCCTGAGTTTTTTTTTTCTTTTTTTTTTCCTGCAGCAAGGATTGAGAGAGTCTGTGGCCATTCTTCCCCTTCCTCCCATCCAGGCTTGGCCCGAGCTGGCAGGGCCACGGTGTGGGCTGTGACCTGAACAGCTGCCTTACGTGTCCCAGCTCACAGCAGGCCTCAGAGGTAGAGATCACCCCCCTTTTACAGATGGGGAAGTTGAGGCAGAAGTTCAGTAACTTGCTCAAGTTCCACAGCTAGTGAGTGGTGGAGCACAGACCTGAACGCAGGCACTCTAGTTTCGGAGCCTGTGCTCAGCTGCTGCCCTGCGTAGCCTGCCTTGGAAAAAAGAAACCAGCCTACCCCCACTTTTACTGCACCCCATGGCACCCTTAGACTCTGGACTCCTGGGAGCCCCACCGGGAGGGTGGGAGGGCCAAGCAGGAGCTGTTCCAGATGGCAATAACCCGACGCCGTCTCAGCACATTTGTCCCTCATGGATCCTGTGAGCAGGCAAGGGAGGACGGGCGAGGAGGCCACCCCATCAAGGTCACGGGGCGAGGCACACTTCAGACACATCGCACCAGCGCGACCTTGCTCTTACCCAAGGCGAGGGGCGTCCAGGCTCCCTAGGCCCCAGAGGGCATTCCTTTCCCAAGCCACAAAAGGGATGTTGGATGAGGAATTCAGGTATAATAGAAAGAGAAGCTGGTGGGTTAGAATCTAGAAAACCTTAGCTTTTCCTGCCTAAGTGGTTCAGAGGGAGACCCCGCCCTGCCCTCTGCCCCGGGAGCTAGCCTGGGCTCTGAAGACCTTCCTAGAGAAGACAGCACTCAAAGCTAGGGACAGGTTGGAGGAGGGGTGCCGCCATGGCCTCCTGACCTGGGGACGCTAGCAGTGCCACAGCTGTCCTCCAGTCACCACTTCTCTCCACACTGGCAGAAAAAAGACCGAGATCACGCCTCAGTGCGCTTCCAATGAGGCCCAGCGGGGATGACCTCCACGCAGTTCCATGTGCGGGCGGCTTGTAACTATGCCTCAGAGGAAGTACCAGCCTCTGGGAGTCCGCACCAATGGAGGGGGCGCCCTACCCCTGCCCTCATCGAGTCTCTAGTCTGAGGGGGAGGGTGGCTTCTGTTTCTAGGCTCTCATTAGCCTAGAGGGGACATCCACCTCGCCTGCTCTGAGTCCCCAATTTGGCAGGTGCACGACTCTCTAGAAGAGCCTAAGCTAAGAGATAGGAGCAGGCTTTTTAGAGGCCATGACGTTAGGAGACAACAGGAAGCGAGATGGAGTGGGGAGGGCCAGCTGGCAACGTGGTGGTGAAGGTGGTTGGATCATACGTGGCCAACTGCACAGTTCAAGCCCCAGACCTGGCAGCTTGCAAAACACGCTGGGCACGTGTGTGTGTGTGTGTGTGTGTGTGTGTGTGTCCATCACACCCAGAATCCCAAGAGAATGGAGAAGGAATTGCCGCATGGCTATCCTCCCCCCAGGAGGTGCTTTCGTCATTTCCCTCTCCCTTTCTCTCGCTGTGTCTCTGGCGAGTACATGCGTCCACTCACAAATTAAAAGGAAACAACACACACAAAAAAGGTGGAGCGGGGAGCTGAAGCAGGATTCTGGAGGAGGGAGGGTGGGAGCACTGAGGGCTAGAGACAGCAGGCAGTGCAGGAAGGCAGCTATAGAATTGCCTTGGCTTCAGCTCCAGGGGGATCTTTGAGGTGTGGGTGGCCAAGGGAGGTCCTTACTAGCCCCCCAAAAGACCTCATGGCCCCTCTGCAACCAAGCTAAGTCACTCCTTCCTCCCCGCTCCCCAGATGGGGGGCCCCTGAGCAAAGACCCTCGGGACAGCCTGGGCCAAGCTTCCCTTCAGTAGGTGCAGAAGTACCCCTGTTTCCTAAGCCAGGCCGTTCTGGGGGAGTTGGAAAGCACCTGCTCCCACTGAGTGCCCTGGGCAGAGCCAGGTCTCCAGAGGGCTCAGACCCGACTTTAACAGCCTGAGCTGTCTCAGTAGAAGCAGAAAACCGACACTGACAGCTCTGGGCCCACCCACCAGCCTGGTACTCTGCTCCCAAGGGCCTGGTTTGCTTTACTCCTCCGCCTGGCTGTACCCTGGAGACCAAGCCTGGGCCACATTGGCAGTTGGCGCCCCCAGGCTGGCAGAAACGCCTCACCACCCCGGGTTCCCTGGGTGCCGAGAGGGCAGCCACTGCTTGCCCTGCTGACAGTTCCCGCCCGTCACAGGCCCCCCTCTGCATTGAACTTCCAAAGCTGTGTTGTTGCAGGTAATTAAAGGGTTTTAATTAAATTAGGATCCCATCTGGCTGGGATCAGTCAGGCCCTTAACGAGGATTGTGTGTCACCAACATCAGAATGTGGAAGGGGACTCAGACACATGGGGGGCCGAATTTGGGGACTGGAAACCTCTCAGACGGGGAAGAGAATCCTCTGAGCTCCTCAAGGGCTCCCAGCAATGTAGCAGAGCCTTGTCCCACCTCCCAAAACGAGGCTGGCTGCTGAGATGCCTGGGAGGGGGAGGGGGCCCAAGCTTTCCCAAGTTCGCTAACCATCTACAAAACCTCTCTGAAGTGTGACAAGCCACGTGAGCATTAATTGTTCAGGTGAGGAAACCGAGGTCCACACAAGTGAACTGCTCAAACCCAGCCACCGAATCAGGTGGAGCCAGATGTAACGACAAGAAACGGAGGCCCGATGCACAGTGGCTTAAATATGAACTGTTTGATTTTTCCCTTGTCTAAGTCTTATAGGGGGCCAGCAAGTGGGGTGTAGGCTAAGGTACTGGATTCCCACACGGTTGACGGCAAATCCAGTCCTAGACCTGGTGGCTTGAAATCACGCCAGGCATCCATGCATGTGAGCCCAAAATCCCAGAAGAGAATGGAGAAGGGATTGTGGTGTGGCCATCACCCTGGGGGATAATTTCTCATTTTCTCTCTCTTTTTCCGGTGAGCACAAAAAATTGGCAAAAAAACTAAAAGGAAAAAAGTCTTAAGGTAAGCAGCCAATGGCCGGTATATTTCTATTGCACAACATTTTCAGAGGACTGGGACTTCAAACTCACTGCCCTGCCACTTCAAGGGGCAAAGGGCGGACATCAAGTGTGTAAGATTTCTGGAAGTTGCCATAACATCCTTTGGCTTCAATGTTGTTGGCCAGATCTTCATCATCTGGGTGGCGGGGACAGGGAAACACAGGGTGTATTTCAGCCCGTGTGCTTCACCAAACACTGAGGATCTCACTTCAGTGAGGAGGGAATGGCTGTTACGGGACAAGTAGTGTTCTTTGCCACATGCGTCATGGGGCAGAGCCAGGGTAAGAACACAGGTCACCTACCTCCAGCTTGGGGCCCTTTCACCTCCCCACACTGGGAGCAAGGCTGGTGTTGACATAAACCTGTCTCCAAAAACAAGGGGAAGAAACATCTGTTGGGCAATCCATGTAACCCACCTCGGAGGCGGGCAGAGCCCTGGCCGTGCATACAAGGAGGCCCTGGGAGGTGTTCTGATCTCCTGAGGTTCCCCAGCTGCTCATTCACAGACCTGGGAGAGGGCTCAGAGACAGGCCTGGCCCTGTTCCTGCAGCTCCCGGGGACCCCGTCCAGTCACTGCAGCCTCTGTGGTTCTGGAGGAGTCCGCTTGTGCCTTGAGACCACCTAGCGGGTGGGCCTGAGAGGAACTGGGAGGCCTCGAATTAGGCTTCTTCGCTTGAATTAGTATCACACTGGCCTTTGAGTTTGGCAGCCAACGAGAAACAGGGTCCCCCTGGAAGCATCACCCAGCCCCCGAGTGGCAGTGCCAGGACTCGTCTGGCATTTGTGCCTTAGTCCCCTGCCACTCCAGGACTGGCATAATTGGCAGGTGCCACCCCCACCGCATCTTGCCTTTCCTTGCAGGTCACCCAGCCCCCGGTTTTCCTGGCAGTACCGTGGGACTCCAAGTCTTCGGAAGTAACATTTCTCTCTCCCACGCCCAGCCATGACATTGGATCCCGTCCCAACACAGAGCTGCTGGCTCGTTGTCATCGACCCTGCTACTCACACTGGATGACCCAGGTCCCTGGCCACCTCGGGGCTTCGGCTGCCTCCACCCCCATAGACACCCTATCCCCCAGCTTCCCGACCCACACACCCACCTCACAAATCTCTGAGCAATGGGCCTCGCCCGGGAGTCTGCCACATGCCAGGTCACCAGCATCCCTGCCAAGATGGGGAAGGGAGTGACTCAGTTCCCGCTTGCTCATCCCAGGGAAGGGACAGAGTGGGGAGGGAGGACCCAGACACCGCGCTGTTGCCTTGCTCTTCAGGATCACCCAGCACTGCCGCCAGGCGACCTGACATGTGTTTCCTCTCACAAGCTTCGCCGACTGCAGGACAGCCTCGCCCAGGGCCAGCAGGTGGTATGGAGGTTAAGGCAGCTAAGTCCCACATAGCTGACTACACAGTTCAAGTCCCAGATCTGGTGGCTTGAAAGTCATGCCATGTGTGCCTACGTGCCTAAAACCCCAGGAGGAGAATGGAAAAGGGATTGTGGTGGGGTCCCCCAGCCGGGGGGGGGGGGAACTTCTCAATTTCCCCCTCTGTCTCTGCAGTGAGTGCACACGCCCTATAGCAAAAACTAAAAAAAAAAAGAAAAAGAAATGGGAACTGAGGCCCAGACAGTGCCAAGGCCGAGGAGCAGGGCCAGGACAGGTGTTCTGATGCTTACAAAAGAGCAAGTGGCTCCCCTTCCCGCTTCATTCCTGGGGCAGTGCCTGCCCTAAGGGAGACTCTAGTCTGATGAGTGAGGCACAGACCCTGGCCTCAGGTCTGATGGGGACACACAGGCTGCACCCTCAAACAGTCCCTGGCCTGGTGGTCTTGTCTGGGAGGCCCCACTCCGATGGCGGGGACCAGGCCACCTGGGGCAGCTCCCCAGCTTGGCTGAGGGACAGGCCGCAGAACCATGGTCTTAGGGGGCAGTCACTAAGCTGTCTGAGAGATTTCAGACCATCCTGAAGGGTGGGGTTCGAGCAGGACCTAGGCCTCCTCTCTGGGAGCCGAGCCGGGGACAGAGCACTCAGAGGCTGGGGTCCGTCTCCACAGGGGGTGCCAGAGACATGACCCACCACCGGGTGATGACAGGGTGGGCATCTGCTCAGCCAGAGGACGTCGGATGGACCCCTGGGCCAGCAAGGACCACGGGCCACAGGAAGTACCTGGAGAGGTGCAGGGGCCAGAGGGCTAGTGCAGATTTCGGCTTTGGGAGGAAATCAGTTAGCAAAGCCTTAGCCGAGAGCAGCCTAGTTCCTGGGGAAGGCCAAAGAGGACAGGCGAGAGTGTGCAGGAGGGTGAAAGGAAGCTATTAACACGAAGCCAGCCCCGCGCGGGCAGAACCGTGTGCCAGGCAGGCCGGTCCAGCTGTCGGCAGCATCTGGCTCTCCACAGGAGCAGAGCAGCAGGCTGGGTGAGAGTGCCCAGGTCCTCCTGAGAGTTCAGCCAGGCCAGGTGGGTCAGGGCCAGGCCACAGGACCCCATCCTCTCTGCCTCCAGTCCCCTAGAGCTCCCGGATGGTGTGGGGTGGGCGTCAGCAGGTGGGAGAACACTCTAGAATCCAGCAGCCCCAAGCCTCCCACGGCAGACCCCAGGTCCCTGGACCTCTCTAACTCTGAGCACCTGCACCCAGGGTGGGGCGGGAGACCGAAGGAGGGGGAGGGAGGGCTGGAGAAGGAGGCCGAGGCCATCAGTGACCATCAGCTCTGACAGCTGTTGGAGCCCCATGGCCCCGGTCTCCAGCAAATGTCCTGCTGCCATCTGAGAAGCGCCAGCTGGACCGAGGGCGCCTGGGCCCGTTCCCCTGCACAACTCGGAACGCGGTGCCCCGGGAAAAGCTTTATTCTCTGCTTCGAGAACAAGATTCTGCACACACAAGTTGACAATCAGGTGATTTCACAAGACTTCCCTCCCCTCCCCCACCCACAGACAGACACTACGGAAGAGACCCCGGGCTCCCTCAGGCTCCCTCCAGCCTCACCCGCCCAGGGCTGCAGAGAGGGGTAACCATCCCCATGCGGACAGCCCCAGCCTGACAGGTGAGGTGACTGTTGAGGAACCACTTTCTGGGACAAGGAAGCTCCCAGAGGAGCCAGCGGGGACAGGAGTGGAGGAGGGACACACGGCATATGGGGTGTCCCCTGTGGCTTGGTGTTGAGAGGACCCCAGTCGTCCTGTCTCAGCTTAAGGACATGTGTGCCATCAGCAAGAGGGGGAGTAGGAGTGGGGGTGCTGGCAGGAGCAGGTTCTGGAAAGGGGTGGCCTAGCTGGAGACATGGTCTATCTGCCCAGACATCAGAGACCGCACGAGTCACCATGTCAGCCTCCTGCTGTGCCCAGTGTGGGACAAGGGGCTTGGGGTCGCCCACTGGGCTGGGCTGGAGCTCCTCCTGGCCCCTCCGCCCCCCTGGCTCCCAGGAAGCCCTGCTTCAGCCATCCCTGCTAAGGGGACTGCTTGGCGTCCACACTGATGAAACCTACCCCCTCCCTGGTGCTGTCCTCTCTCAGGAAGGCAGGGAGAAAGCCAGGGTCTAGGCTCCTCTCCACGGCTAGACCTGGGGCCACACTGATCTGCCTGCTCAGGGGACTCAGGGACCGGGCGTTTGCGTGTGGCTCAACGGGGAAGCCCTGGGAGGCGGCCCAGAGCCTGTTCCCCCACCCGTGCAGCCTCAGGTGGCCGTGAGGCCTTGACCCCACGTGGCTTCTCCTCTTCTCCACCCCCTCCCTGCCTGAGGCCCATCCCTTTCCCGGCCCAGTGTCCAGACAGATGGCCTCCTGCATGAGCAGGCCTGTCCTTCCAGCCCTGGCCTGGCCTGGCCTGTGTGGCCTTCCCAGGGTCACCCAGAGGGGTAGTAGGGGGTATCGCTGTGGTAGTTGTAATCTGGGCACACCTTCTGGACCAGCCGATAGTCTGTGCTGTAGAAGGCAATGTAGACACAGACGACCTTGAAGGGCTGGGAGCAGCTCCAGGTGGCAGAGCTCTGCGCGTGGTCTCGGGAGCAGGTCTTGGCTGGGTCGTGGGTGCACAGGGAGGTCCGGCGGCCCCGCTCCACCTTCTCCCACTCCATCCGGCAGTTGAAGATTTTGGAGGCCTTGGCTTCGATGAAGATCTGCTGCTCCTGGTGGAACTCCACGGCTTTACTGGGGGGCACGAGGCTGATGGAGATGTTGCCCTGGCCCGTGGCGTTATGTCGGAAGTGGACGCTGAAGGTCCCGTTGCCGTGGTCCACAATCTTCCCTGTGACGAGCAGGTTCAGGGCCACCGTCTTGATGTTGGAGTAGAAGTCGCCCCAGCCAAAGATTTTCTTCACCTTGGCGGAGGGTGGGGGGCTTTGGTTTGGGCGGTTAGGGGGCTGCCCAAGGACCCCCCAAGCTTCCCCCGGTGGAGCCAGCAGCCCTAGGAGAGTGGAGTTGGCCATGGGGCGGGACTTGGGCGACATGTGGCCCCGTTTCCGAGGCACCCGGGGCCGGGGCTGGCTCTCACGGTCATCATGGTCAGGGTCCTCCGAGCCGGGGGCACCATCATCCTGGCCACAGATGACCTAGGAGGGGGTTGGGAGGAGAGTGAGAGCTGTGTCCTGGAGGACGCAGGCGTTCTGGTCCACTGCCCCCCCCCACCGTCACCAGCACCACCTCTGGGTCCACTCCTCCCTCTCCGACTCCGGGCTGAGGGGCCCTGCATGCTGCCCACTTTAGCAGGGAGGGGGGTATCAGTGTACACTCTACCCCATGCCGTGGCCCCATCTCATGTTCAGGTCACTCCTGGGTCCTCTCCCCATGGTCCTGTCTCTGGGATGGTGAGAATTCTCTTCAGTGGACTGTGGCACTAGGGGGACACAGTCCTGAGGAGTCCCGTCTGATGGGGGAAGCCCGGCACCCTGGAGAGAGCCCGTGTCTGAGACAGAAGCACCCTCCCTCTGACGGGAGAGGTAGCTGCCCACCTTTCTGGCTTGTGCAATGCCAGGGTGAGGCGGAAGGCAACACCTCTGCCCCCACAACCCAGGCAGGCCGGGAGCGCCATCCCTACCCTGGGAGGGCCCCAGTGTGACAGGAGAGGCCCAGCCCCTGACTGTGGGGACTGCCTAGTCTGTTGGATGAGACGCTGTCCCCACCCTGGCATAAATTCCACCTGCAGATGCAAGGACAACCAAGACCACGGAGTAAGAAAACAGAACCCAGGGAAGCTTTCTCAAGGACAAACACAGTGAGGTTTGGGCAGGAGGGTGAGGGAGACTGGGAATGAAGCCACGCCGAGTGGCCAAGGGTGGAAGGCCGAAGCTTCCTTCCCTGGGGAACGCCGGTGATGACACGCCGAGACCCTTCTTGCATTATGAGGTAGGAGTTCCATTATTCCCATTTCACAGATGAGGACACCAGAGGCCAGAGGGCACGTCACTCCAAGGCTAAGGTCACCCAGGGTCACCCTCACAGCAAGCCATACACACCGGCCTCACAGGCCAGATGTGTCTTCTAAAGAGGGTTCCGTCCCAGCCACGTCCCCACCTGGAATCTCCTGTGAGACTCTGCCCAGGCTGGGTCAGCCCTGGTGACAGGCCACACCTGGGGGAGGGACGCTTCCTGGAGGAGCTGTGGGGAGAGCCAGCCTGGCAGGCTGGAGTCACTCCGGGACAGCTCTGGAGGGCATCAGGGACTTTGCAAGGTTTCCTAAGGGCAGTGGCCTGGCTGTGTTTGCTCAGCTTCTGAAAGACAGCACTGGCCCCGTGTGTGTCTGCCAGAGCCAGGGGCAGCGGCTCAGCTGGGACCTGGTGACCACCCCGGCTGGGGATGAGGGATGCCTGAGGGGCTGGGCGTGCGAGGGCTCCGAGGGGGTTTGGGGTCTTCGTGCCCCTTGCTCTGGCCTTGGCAGTGCCTGCTGATGCCTGCTGTGACTAACGGGGCTCTGGCCCGCACCTCCCCGCCCCCCGCCAGGCCCCGCCGAGGACTGGAGGGACAGCCGGGAGAGGAGCATTCACCTGCCCCCCCACCCCAAACTGCCCCAGGGCTGGGTTCAGGGCTGCGGACCTGTGTGTACTTGGCTCTGGGGGTCACAGCTGAATGGCTGGAGGACAGAGACGAGGGCCACAGTGGGGACGTGAGGAGGGAAGGGAATGGGGTGGTGGCAAAGGCGATTTTTATTTTGAGGGAAGGGGCAGATCCAGGCGCGGAGCTGCGGCTCCTCCACGACAGGATTGGCGGGAAGGTCGGCGGGCGCTCGGTCAGAGGGGAGTTAAGCGCTGGGCTGGGGTCGGGGTGGGGTTCCCGGCATCCTGGGCCGCGCCGGGGGCCGGCGCCGGGGGAGCGGGCTCTGGGCGCGCCGCTCAGCGGCCGCGAGCGCCCGGGGCGGGAGCCGCCTGCCCGGGTCCTGTGGGGCTCAGGCTGCGCGCAGCCGGGAGAGGAGAGGAAAACAACAGGCGGGGAGGGAGGGAGCGCGACGGAGGGCGGGCGGAGGGAGGGACGCGGGCCGCCCCCCGCTGGACCGCTCCGCGCAGAGGGACCCAGCGCCCGGGCTCTCCGCTCCTGGGGGCCAGAGGCAAAGCCCACACCCCCTGACCCGACAGGGCACCGGCTCCACCACCCACCCTTTACCTACCCCCTTCTGCGCGTCCCAGGGCGCCGGGACCCGGTCGGGTCACCCTGGGCGACCCGGCTCCGGGCCTTTTCCCCAGTGCTGGTCTCACCTCCAGCCACCAGCCGCGGAGTGGGTGGGCCAGCCAAGCACCCTCTCCCCGCCCCTATTAACCCTTCCGGTCCAGTCTCCGGCCTCGGACCCGCCCTCTCCCCCAGCTCCCAGTCTCCCCTTCCATCCCTGGAATGTCGGGGGGGAAGGGAGAAAGTTTCCGGGCGCAGAAGCTTCCCGCGCGCTCCCCCGATGCCCGGGGCCCCCGCCCCTCGGCGCAGCTCCCCGAGACCACTCACCAGATAGAGGCTGCCCTGCACTAGGAACACGAAGCAGCAGCGAGTCAGTTGCATCTTCCTCCTCGGTTCTCGTCCCCGCTTCTCTCCTTTTTTCCTTTCGGGGTCCCAGGCCCCTTCCTCCCCTTCCTGCTCCTTCAGGCGCGCCGTCCCATGCTCCAGTCCTCGGCGGCTCCAGGCCTTCCTCTCAGCCAGTCGCCCAGGACCGACCCCGCCCCCGTCGGTCCAGCTGTGTAGCTGCCGCCCCCCTCCCCTAGTCCAGCTGCGCGCAGCGCGGCCCCCGCTCGAGGTCCCCGACGGGCG